>NW_024539156.1:0-9100 GCF_016647635.1 Suillus subaureus
CCAATTTGGAGAGCATGATCTCGAAGGCCGTGATTGCTTTACCATAAAGTTGTGCGCCATAAAATGCCTCATGCTCCAACTGGTATCCATGGTAAGATGAAGGATTGAGGTCAATGGCCTGTGCATTGATGAGTATTGGCTAGAAAACAAAATACTCTGCCGTACCTTTTGCGCATTGAGGAGTGCTGTGTTGTGTGCTGTTGCATTTGTAGCAAAGATCTGCATGACACATGGTTACATTGCATTAGATAAGTCGAGTGGAAATGTACGTTGGCATGAGGCAGAATGTCCTTGGGCACTGCCCACTTTGAGATCTTCTTATCCCAACCTCCGCTGAAGATTTCCTTGCCATCCGTGGAGAAGGCGAGGCAGTTCACCCAATTAGGATGTTTGAATACGGTGATGGTCTGTTGGTCCGAGAGCTGCCAGAGGTGGACGTAGTGATCAATAGATGTGGAGGTGACAAGGGTACCAGTGGAGTTCATGGCAATGGCTCCAATCCTGTCAGTATGGCCCTTCCAGGGGTCACCGACTGGCCTCCAGGTGGATGTATCCCACTCATGTATGGTGGGATCATAATTATTGCCTCCTGAGAGAAGTCCTGCACCATCAGGCGTCCACACCAGTGAGGAGTTTAAAATTATTGTTGAACAGAACTGTGCATGTCCCTTGAAGGTTGCAAAGTGTTCTATCGTGCTTGGATTCCATATTTGGATATCGCATTTTGTTGCAATAGCTAGGTGCTCACCAGAAGGTGAATACCGAATGCAGAGGACAATATTACCGCAATAAATAATTCATTCAAGTTGCAGCTGCATCCGCATCTCTGTCCTCCACAGCTTCATTGTTTCGTCCAATGAACCAGTCGCCAGAACAGCGCCATTTGGAGAAAAGTCCAGCAAGTAGATCAGCTTGTTGTGGGCTTGGATGGCTTGTGTGAGAGATTCCCCTGTATCACCATCCCAGGTGATGATATTTCCACTGTCATCACCGCTTATTATCAATTGCCCATCTCCTGTTACAGCCATGGCCCGCACCCAGTGGCCATGCCCCTCCATTTTCTTCAACACAACACCACTCTTCAAGTCCCACAGACAAAGCATCCTGTCTATCGAGCCCGTGACCATACATCATCCATCAGAGAAGACTGCTACTGATAGTATGCTTTCTTCACGATCTTCATATGTCTGAATAGGTGTATTGCCTGGCATGATTGCTTCTTCTGCCATTCTGGTGAGCTTGATGGTGTCGAGCACTGTTGAGATGGACTTACTGAAGGTGGGGATAAAGTTTCTGGTAAGCTGCACAGGTTGTCCTGACTAATTTTATCATCATGTCTGCTGATCAGCCACCAAGAGTACCTGTCAAACACTACCATGGCAATGCAGGCATTCATGCCTTGATACTTATTGACACCTCCAGGGAGCAGAACATCAGTATGTCAGATTGTCAAAATGTAATTATTTGTTACAAATGGTAATGGTATGTCACAAAAATCACTGCAAAAAGCATGACTCACGAGATGGTCATGAACAAACTGTAGCCAATACTTAGAAACATTGCAAATTTGCGATGGAACTTTGCCCAGGTTTGCACAGCATCTGAATAGAAGCTTGGTCAACATGGCCATAGCCTCAAGCCTTGGCCACCCTCTATGGCAGTGTCAAAATATTGTAGACCGTTTTCACTGAGAACACACCTTTCTATTTTACCACCAGGAAGCCTCAAGTTGAAGTAGAGTTTCAAATATGTTGCAGATAATGAGGAGCTGATATTTTCAGCTGATGAAACAGGTTCTCGTACTGTGGTTTCATCATCTCAATACAATTTTTAAACAATTCTATTATTGGCCTGGGGTGAGTGAAGATTTGGCCACAATTGAGGTACTGAAGACTCACCTAATAATCCATAGCTGGTCAAGTTCGAGAGAAAGGACCTTTTTCAACATTGCATCACCACATATTCTCTTGTTCTCCACATTGGTGAGTTTTTTTGTGTGCTCCATTGTGTTGCATAATCCATTGCAGTTAGTAGTGACCTGTCATGATCTTGCTGGAGGAATGTGATATAGACGAATTTGACCGATATACGATGAACAATATCCCAATACACCTCATATGTCTAACAGACATGACGTTTGTTGAGCACAATGAGGTGAGGGAGCACTTCAGGACGTCTTATATAAAGCACCTTGGTCAACCCTTCAATACTGTCAGATACACCATCCTATCTCACCGATGGCTGAACCAAGGGGAGCCAACCTATGAAGAAATCAAGGCGGGTGCAGCAGCAGGTCCAGGATACGAGAAACTGAAGAAGTTCTGTGCAAAAGCCAAGGAGTACAATATGAAATTTGCATGGTCAGATACTTGCTGCATTAACAAAAGTAGCAGCACCGAGCTTGATGAGTCAATTCACTCCATGTTTAGATGGTATGGAAACTTGGCTGTTTGCATTGTCCATCTAGCACAAAGCGAAACCATCAAGGACATAATGGAGGATGAATGGACTGAAAGGGGCTGGATGTTGCGGGGGCTCCTCACACCCACTCGAATCAAATTCTTCAACAAGTACTGGGTGCCCATGACAGGCAATAGAAATGACAAAGATGACAAGGATGACATCAATGAATTCCTGGTCAGTAGGCCATTGCTATCCAGCCTGAGGTGTCGGGAACTGGCTGAAATATTGGAGACTCTGGAGAGAGCTACTGGTATTCCTTATGATGACCTATGATGCAAGTTCTGTCCAAGTCCGTCTGAGATGGATAAATGGATGATGTGGGCAGCAAGACACAAGACAACAAGGGTCGAAGATGTGGCATATTCCCTGATGGGAATGTTTGATGTGAGCCTGCAGATTGTGTATGGAGAAGGGGGAGATTGTGCATTCTGCAGGCTCATAGAGGTCATCATGCAGGCTGGTGACCCTTCTGTCCTCAACTGGAAGGGTGAGGCTGCGAGGCATCACACTTCACATGCCATTCCTAAATCACCACAGAGCTTCATAGCATATTGAAGTTTGGAGCTGGAAGGCAGTGGGCGGTTGGAAATGACTATGACCAGCCTTGGCTTGCGAGTGCCTTTGGTAGTATTCCCTCTCAACATCCGTTTGAATATGTGTGCAGGACATGGCTACAGCATTACACTGGACTGCCCATTGTGTCCAAGCATCAAGATTGATATTGATGCCAGCTATCAACTCAACTCCATTGATCAATACGCACTCAGGATCGTTAATTATTCACTCATCAGCCATGTGCCAGGGATCTGGGGCAAGTTGGCTGGTTTCATTCTACACTGAGAACCTGATATTTTCCACTGTGTACCTGTCTGTGAACCCAGGTCTACTGCATTTGTTGGGCTTAAATTCCCTCCTCCAGAAGAGAGGTTCACTGAGTGGAAGTTGGTAGAAGAGGTGGGCCTGGTCCAAGTTAACTTCCCAGTTATACCAGATGAACCAGTTTGCTACATTGATTGCCAATACCTACAGACCATATACTTGTAGTGCTGGCTCTAGTAATCATATGAACGGAGGGAGGTGTCTTTGCACACGCTGTAGACTTTCAAAAGGTCAAATCTCTGAGCTCTGTCAGAGTGTCTTGTCGCCAAAGCTGAGTGGCTTGTTTGAACATTGAATAACGCAATATTACTTGGGCTAGTGCACACTTCACTATTTGCTGCTAGCACACACAAACAAACACGAACAAACTCATCCTAGATAAATTTTGAAAATTCTCTTTCCTCCGCTATATTGACCAACCGACTCTGTCGCAAAGATGCAACTAACACCAATGGTGAGTGTACAATTACATGTTTCGCTCTTCTCTTGTTTTTGCGGTAGTGATGACATATTTATTCACACTGTATGAATCTGTGCGTCTACTGGATGCATGGATTGTGAGTTTTTTCTACAACGGTAGCTGAGCCGCTTTTACTTTGTTCAATTTTGTTTACCAAGACGTCTAACTAACAATAGTTTCCAGGTTGTCTTTTGATTGCCCGCGATGTCATATCTCAGCATTTCAGTGATCGGTTTTCATCAATGACATCCGTTACTAATAGCTCTGCACCGCATTCAACGACCATGTCCCTAGACCCTGGGCGGGCATTCATGCTGTATTACTACCATTTGGAAAACATAATTGATGTGATCATATTTATGCGCGTACCGAGGTTGTATCCAATTCGGTGGTGTAACCATCTCATGCAACCATGCTACTGGGTTCCAGTTTCTGAAAGGTCCAGGGCAGCTTCACCATCAAAAGCGTCCTTGGGAACTTGGCCTTGCATTTGCGTAAGGGCTCCCCTGAGGATATACAGATACGGACCAGATTTGACAGGGGGTGGTGTAGATTGGTATCCGACCAATAAGTTGCACCGTGGACATGAGAATCTGTACTGGCGCTCGTGTCCCCCTGGCCTGCACGTTGCAATCAGCCCTGCCTACTATGGATACGATTTGGTCGTACCTTTCGACTAGAACGGGATCAGTAGATATAGCGTTTAATTTGAGAACGATTGCATCCTCTGTACCGCTATCCTGACAGCGAATGATGGTAGCACCATCAGTCTGGCGCTTTGGGAGCGCTGAAAGGCTTTTTTCAATCACGAGCTGTCATGTACCTTGCGTAAGTTCGTGACAGGAGTGCCGAGCCTGAATGAAAACGCGCACGATAAACTCGCCACAGATGCAGTCTGTGTAAGGGACGCAGGTGAACTAATGCGATTAACGGCATAGCACGGTACTCACAGTACACCCTGAGAGCAGCTGCGGCCGATGCCGTTGGCCGTGCTAAGAAAATGAGCAGCTGATGGGCTAGATAATTGGAATGATGTGACTGACCATCCGTGGATGAGGAGACCGCTGAACGAGAGACGACCTTTGGCATGATTAATGTTTGACCAGAAACTCAAGTTTGCTCCTGCTCGGACAAAAGCGTACGTAGTCGAGGCTGGTCTCGAATCTGGTTAGAACGAGTTGGCAAGATGTTGGGTAGGCACAAGATAACGGACAAAGTCAATAATCATATGGTCACGTGTGGCAGTCGTCGTAATTAAGCCTTCAATTGTTTCTATCTCCTTCAAAGTTCTTTCATCCTTCCTCCCGACAGTCAACTGCTCTGTACATGGCAGAAAAAGATGCCACCGTACGCCTCCGTAGAGCGGTTAAAGGTTCGTTCTTTTATCGGTATCAGTCTGTAGCTCTGAGTGACGCCCATATCTACAGAGAACAATCTCTTCCTCGTCAAGAGACTCATTCAACGAACAGACATGCGGAATCCTGACCCCGGTCCGAAGCGCTACACATCATTAGCTTGGGCTGCTGTCTTGGGACATGAGGAGACGTTCGAGTTTTTACTTACAGCTGGGCATGACGACGAAGAACTCAGCAGGGTACGCGCTCGCCACAAGCGTTGTCCCTGAGAGGTTTTGACCACTTCATCTATCAGGAATCCGAGAACAACACCATTCTCATGCTATTGGCTGATTTCAAGCCCCCACCACCCAACCCTTACGCGCCAGGCCCCTCGCAGGTTGATCTCATGGGTGCTGCGCTTCGTATGGCAAGACTTTACTACGAACGTTACCCATGGATTCTTGATTGGTCCAACGTGCAAGGGAAAACAGCGCTACACATGGCCGCTCTCAAGGGAAACGAAGAACTTGTTCGCGTGAGTCACCCGAGACCTCGATTGTAATCATGAGCCTGAGCTTATTTTATCTTCATGCCCTTCTCAAGATGCTGTGTGATTTGGGTGCTGACTTTGATCTGTCGGATAATAAAGGCAATACTCCACTACATTAGTAAGTTCCTTCCAGTCATCGGGTCTGGGAATTGACTAGTCCTTGTCAGTGCAAGTTCTTGGGGTCATATCCCGGTACGTGGCGCGCATCTGATGGAGTGCGACGTTCTTTCTCGCTTACTTTTTGGCCCCAGATTGTCCAACTTTTGATCGAACGGGGTTGTCAATTTGCTGCTCGGAACAATGACGGTTTCACTGCGTCCGATTACGCATATTCGTGAGCCTAGCGCTTTTTTGTACATATTACTAGGCCGTTAACGGTAATGCAGTTTCAGCACGCGGGACACTTTGCAGGACTCTGCCCGTATGCAATTTGAGACTAATAAGAAATCTAGACGCATGGTATTTGCACAAGCCGCTGCTCGAGGCAATGAATGGCCCATTGCCAGACCGCCACCTATTCCATTAAAGCCACCCAGCGTTGGAAGGAATGGGTCTCGGATGCGGAGCAGCTCAGGTGGAAGTCGCACAACCGCGACATCTGACAGCGGCGATGTAGACAGTGCCGGGCAAGGGCCAGGACAAGGAACCAGTCTTTCATCTCTCTCAGCGTCTTCGACGACGTCGCAGCCGTCGAGGTTACCCTCGCATCAATATACCCACCCTCATTCGCAACGATCTGATAACATGTCGTCGGCCAGCAGTACAGGCACTTTCCCCTCCCCGGGACCTTCGCAGGGGCTTACACTCAATCCACCTCTTGTGCAACCAAATTCACTGTCACCAATCGTGAACCGCATGCGGGAGCGAGACGCGGACGAGATAGAGAAGTACATGAGGAGAAATCGTAGCGGAAGTGCGGGAACAGCGTCGACGGACAATAAATCGCAGAATGGGAATAACTTCACTTCGGCTGGTCCTTCGGCAAACGGTGACGATATCACCGCACTGGCTTCTTTAGCCATCACCGGATCGACGGCACCTCGAAAATCTCTCAGACCTTCATTTTCTGCTGCACAGCTCCGCACAACTCCATCTCCCCTTGCCACACAAACCCAGAACAGTCAAGCAGACGCTTTGAGAAATCGTTCCGGGACAAATCCGTCCAGCGCACGTCCAGCACAAGCTACACCTTCGCCAATTCCTGTTCTCACACGCGCACCTTCCTCAGATACTTCTCAACACGAGGAGAAGTTGGTGGGGGAACCTGGCACGTTCACCGGACCCCCCACACAATACGCGCAGTTCCCAGAACCACCTAAGAAAGGGGTCCGTATTGCATCATCAGCCACTGCCGCAGCTATAAGCCGAAGACTACCCAGTATCTTTTCGTCCAAGTCCTCACCTGCTCAGCCCCCTCCTACCCCCACCCCTGACCCACCCCAAGGTCATCATAGCCATCGGAGAGGCTCTTCAACTGCTTCTATTCGTGGATAACTGTTTATTTGTTGTACGACTTTCATCTGGACTTCACTTCGGTTGTATGTTCCACTGTTCAATTTTTGTGGTGGGATTGGTTTCCGTCTGGACATTTTTTATACACCCAGCATTGTCTGTTTGCACTAGTACTGTAGCACAACTTATTTGTAGCAATTGCACCCTTCCTCATACAACAGACCTCAGATCTTCAGATTTGGGGCAAGACCGATATTCGCTCCCTTTGCTCGGAGAATGCCGATTACGGGGTATTAGCACTTGCCTCGCCTGCTCTACTTAAGGAGGTTCGTGCCTCTTTGCGTCAAGGCTGCTGAACCTGATCAGCTTGGTAGTTCTACCTCGCTGTGTTTCGTGCCCTTAGTTTCCTCTTTGTTACCGTCTTAAGCAGAAACATGACCATTGCATACAATCCTGACGCGGACCCTGACCCAACCACCCAGATAGCATGGCCAGCTAGCCACAGGTCGCGCACAACATCTAATTCTCAACAAGAAACACAGTCTGTTGAACAAGAATCATACCAGGCGATAGATGGAAACGGAAAGCAGAAGCAACACGCAAGCGAACCCGGGCGAACACGCTTAACCACATGGAATCTTATTACCCTCAGTATATCCATGGCCGGCGCCCAAATCGCGTGGACGGTGGAGCTAGGGTAAGTTCTTTATGCTACTGGTTTTCCGGGGAAAAAAAAACGCTACGTCTGCCAGATACGGAACACCATTTCTCCTGTCACTGGGGATATCAGAACAAGTTACCAGCTTGGTCTGGTTAGCTGGGCCTATCAGCGGCCTTATTGCACAACCCCTCATAGGTATGTCCTCTGAGATGGGTTTTGGATGGTCCATTGAACAGTTCGCAAGGTGCAATATCTGATTCGTCCACGTCGAAGTATCGGCGGAGATACTGGGTGGTCTTATCGACGGGTGCACTTGTCGTCTCAACGCTAGTTTTGGCCTATTGTCAGGACATCGCTGGTTTCTTTGTTGATATCTTTGGCGGAGGCGCTGGTGACTGGGATCCAGAACGCACGAAGCAGGTACGTTAACATTTGTCATTCCTCATTTATGTCTCTTACACTGCCAGGCCGCAAACGCTGCCATTGGCATAGCTGTCTTCGCGTTCTACGTTCTTGATTTTGCTCTCAACGCTCTCCAAGCATCTTTGCGCAATCTTCTTCTGGATATCACACCGCCCGATCAGCTCAATGCCGGCAATGCTTGGCATAGCCGCATGTGCCAAGCAGGTAATATCGTTGGTTACGGGTTTGGTATGTCATTATCCATGCTCGTCCACCGACGCCGCGCTGACGTGGTGTCAAGGATTTATCCCTCTTGCGAAGCTTCCCTTCCTGAGCTTCCTGGGTGGCGATCAGTTCCGAAAGTTCTGTGTTGTCAGCATGACTATCCTTGTTATCACTGTGTGGATCACTTGCTTCTGTCATGAGGAGAAATCTTCTGCAGAAAGGAAGAACAGCCAGAGGTCGGTGGATTGACATGGAAACGACTTGTTAGTTGAACGAACTTCTAGGCGCGGCAAGTTGGGTGAAATTTTGGAGAACATTTACAGTGCAATCACAACGCTTCCGAGACCTATTAGAAGGGTTTGTCTTGTGCAGATCTTCGCTTTCATGGGATGGTGCGTGACATGGATGTTTCTTTGAACGGGTGTGCTGATGCGTCAAATTAGGTTCCCATTCTTGTTCTACTCGTGAGTATTCTCAAATTCAATTCATATCTCATTTTATAATTGATTTTATACACTAGTACCACATATGTCGGTCAAGTTATGGCCTACGAGACAGGTGAGGAGCCAGACAACGAGCTAGCCACTCGTAACGGTGAATTCGCAATGTTGCTATACAGCATAGGTATGTTTTCATATATACCATCTGAAGCGAAACCTCACATCAACATA
>NW_024539157.1:0-9097 GCF_016647635.1 Suillus subaureus
CTACTGGTAGCGCACTCGATAGCGCTTGCTTTAGCCTATGCGAGAATATAGTTAGTATCAGCATCGTCTCATCAGTACTGTATGAGGGTGTACCCATTTGATTTGCTCGACCTGATCAACAAATGGCTACCGTGGGGAAGTAAGAATATGACTCGGTGCTAACATGAACTGATATACATACCTTTCGCATCTCTTCGGACAGATTGTCCCAGTATGCAGCAAATTCACCGACGGTAACGACTCTTCCTTTATTTTGTTCTTTGTATGCGATAGCACAGAGGTTTCTACAGTGGCAGATAACATTGAGAGTGTGATCCATTGTAACATAGCATGCAAAAAGTGAACACACCTAGCAGTATTTGATTTGGTGGGACGCAGTGCAGCGTTCAGGTTTAATTCTCTTTCTTCTTTGGATTGCCAATCAATGGCGGCATACTGGCAGCAGGTGGTTGCATTCTGGGTCCAACTCGTTGGGTCATAGGAATATCTGCAAGTGTCATGTTAGCGAAAGCGGGGATGATTGGTCCAGTAATGGGAGTCTTCAATGATGATGCAAGGTTCTCAAGAAGACTGTGGAATGAGACAGAAGACAGCGGCAATGTGGGGCAACCTCAGGCACAGAATGAGTCACATTTGAGTCAGTCAGGATGTGTTGGATTCAACAGTGCTGTCAATACGAGCATCAATGATACTGGTCGTAGTTGTTTGCTGGTTCGACTATCGTAAGTGAACTTGGCTTGAGGGAGACAATATCCGCATTGGAATCAGTCGATGCGTGTTGATCTGCAGCTTGAGTGTGTGTCAGTGGACTGATGATCTATTGATATTTTAGCAAATGATGTGACGATGATAAGGGAGTCTGGGATCTTACTTGTATAGCGCGATTATTTCAGCCATCAATGAAGATGGGAGAGACGAAACTCGTTGAATGGCGAGCGAGGATTGTCAATGTTGACTCATGTCTTCTAGGTTGCCAACTACCAGAAGTGAAATTGTAAGGGAAGGTGGGCGTTTGGATTTGGAAGAGCTCATCCTCTGAAATGGGGCTGTACTACCACTTTCAATCTTGATGTCCAGAGCAGATTCAACCTTCACAGGTCTATTTTGATACCAGGATCCTCTTTGGGCTTTCCGCTTCAAGCAGGGAAATAGGTTGTTGCGAATTGACATGCCTTCCAGTCATGCGTGCAGTACCGGAACTCAGAGAAACGTGCATGCATGTGATGATAAAAAAAAGATGGCCAAAGGTGTCGGTCTTGGTCCATGTTGTCCCACAGTGTCCGTAAATTTTCATGGTCGTCCATACTGTGCATGCTTCGTTACACATCGTCTCTTGATCCTCTGCTGATGCCATGCTGCTGTCCTTTTGAACTAGGTAGTGACATGGCCCCGGGCCCAAGTTATCATCCACATTGAGTGCTTCGAGGACACCACGGTTCTTCTTCTTCTCATTGGTCCAGTCCACCTTTTGATAGAAGACCTTCTGTGCCAGTGGCTGGTCGATTGTCAGTTCATCGAGCAGGGGGTATGGGTTGATGTTCATAACAAGAGCAAGAACTGGGTCCGAGTCGTGGGTACTGTTGTGCTGGCGCTTCGATGAGCCTGCATCAAGATGCTCAAGGAGTTGCTGGTATGACTCGCTGGAGAATCATTAAAAGTGTCGGGATTTTAATTAAAAGACTTATGAAGCAGATTGTAGTTCACCTTCAAGAGAAGCAACCTTGCCTTCTAGCTTGTGTGAATTTTTGGTCAGTGTGACTATACGTGCCTTGAGAGACAGTTTGTCTTCTGTTGAGTCTGCATGATATTGAAGTCATTGATAGAGACTGTTTAAACCTGTTTTTATGGTTATGTGCTGACTATATGCACATCAAATGAAGTGTGACATTTACCTCTGGGCTCATGCTGCTCTTAGAAGACAAGGGGGAAAACCCATCAAGCAGGGAATATCTGCTAGAGGAGGACATTTCAGAAGAGGACTCAGACATAGTGACTGGATATCGGATGGTAAGTGGGACGAAGCAAGGACATGATGACAACATACAAAGTTCCATCTGGGGTGCTTAGTCAACCAACCCCACAGCAAGCCCATGTGATATACTTCTTTGCAAGTACAGATGCTCATATTATCATTATTGCTGGTCTACTATTTGCTCGTCCTCTTCTAAGTACCCACCAAGGTAAGTCACATCTGCACCGGGCTTTTCAACCATATAGAACCGGTCCTCATCATTGAGTTTATGCAGGACCATGGCAACAACAGAATGAATCAATTTGACATTCACGACGATTGTGCCAGCATCGCCAAGGTATTGGCAGGATATGAAAGTTGTGTGAGACTGTCGAAGGAGCTCCTGGTGAGGGAGAGAGAACAGTTTGATAACTGCGAGAGCTTCAACAGGCCTTGTGTGGTCAATACAACACTCAATATAATATTGCACTTCGCCAACTCTGGGTTTGCCATCAAGCATGATCTAAATATGATTGTAATTAGACAAGAATTCATGAAACTAGAGAAGAGAACCCATACCTTGACATTTTGTGACTGTCTGGCATTGAAATGTGTTTCTTTCCAAAGAGAACGGGCAATTTGTCCGTTTGGGAGCTGTAGATGAGCCCACTGACAAACACGAATGGTGCCATCATTTGAAAACTGTTGAAGGATGGGCGAATCAAAGCAGGTACGTTCAATGTAGTCTCAAATAGCCCACCCTTCATGAACAGTTGTTGCATGGCTTGTCTGATCTTGGCACTTCAATAATGCATATCCACTTCCGAGATCTTTTGCAAAGCGGGGAAGGTGTTTCATGTCACTGGTGTCAAGCGAGGGTATGATGGATTTCAAAGCATTGATTTGTGCATGGTGGATTGCATGCTGACCAAGGTTTGCATATGGGTTAGAAGGTTGCTGAATTTCTTCAACGAGGTTGCCAATCATACACTCCATTGTCCATTGAGAAGCGCAAATAAGGGGGCCCTTTGTTTCCACTTCATGTCCATAATGATCAATAGCGTGAACACTTTGCCATACAAAGTGGATGCAAGTAGGGAGACACTGATAATAGATCATTTTGAACTCTTTTGACCAGTCAAGGAACAATCTGTTGGCTAGACAGAGCTCGTCGCGTGAGATTGAGTGCTGGGAGATGAAACGGACAGCATGAACAAGCCTGCAAAAATGTTCCCATATATCATCTGGCAAATGCTTATACAACACCGCTGGTCCAAGTCCATAGAGGAACAGCCAGAATTCCCATGCCTTATACCCACTATTAATCTTCTCAGTGATGTTGCGTGGGACATGATCAAATGAGCCAGGGAGGTAGGGATGTGTATCTGCAACATCCTTTCCAAGGGTTTTCCAGGTGTTTCCCATCAAAGACACCCAGTACCATGATGCCTTTGTGTCTGGTGGCTCACATTCTATGGTCCCATGCCAGAGTTTGAGGAGCAGATCGGGGAGGTTGAGCGAGAGAAGGTGCATTATGTCAGAACCAAAACACTTCGGAATTCCAAGTGTTCGTTCAGCAGAAAGCCAAGGAATATGGAGGGTTTCGAGATGCCGGTCTCAAGTCGGCGTTGTTTGTACTCTGTCTCATTGGATGATTGTAGGACATAGATCAGATTGTTCCAATACATCTCTGCAGACGCACCCCAAATGTTGTTGACATTGACATCAGGATGACTGCAGCCGGCGATGTTGTAATCGTGTGGTTTCAGCAGCACAGGATAGTAGTGTGCGCAGCCCATTTTGTGTCATCCTCTGAGCCCGCAGTATAAACGACAACCATTTTTTCCGTGGTGTCCAACAAAACCATTCAGGTAAGCAAGTCCAGGTCCGTTGGCTGTACCAAGTGCAAGGAACAGAAACGACAAATAATTGATGTTACGAGAGGCATCCCATATTTTGAGGCCTTCCTTCTGTATTGCAGCCAAGTGGTGGAAGCCCAGGAATAAGAATGAGTCAAGATTTTGAGGTTTCTTGGGTCTGGGAATAACAAACACCTGGAAGGACGTGTTTCTTTTGTAATGTGAATCGGGAGAGCAATCAAATATAACCCAAATCGCAATCCAACAATCCGATTCCTTGCATTGGTAGAGCTGAGCACCATCGATCGACATCATAAGAACAACGTCCATGTCCTTGATTTTACCCTCTTGCACCACATTAATGTAGTCGGATCCATCAAGGAAATCCTCATACACATGGACCTGCCCTCATTTCACTCCAACTCTTCGAATATTTTCCAAGTTCAAGCTTCACGGTACTGCATATCAATGGCGCTCTGAGGATCACAAAACATAGCCTGGAGTTGTGGGCCGATGGGAACAGTTGGAAACTGCTTGCATGCGACTTTCTTCTTGCCACTACTTTGCACAAGAATGAGCTGGTCATAGCATGAAGAGCCACATATCGGACAAGACTCAAGGTGTGCAAATTGACCTGTGAAACCGACGCACAAATTGAAGCACATATCATGCATCATACCAGAGATGCCACTCAGCTGTTCGACAGCTTGCTTGGCTTGGTAGAGCATTGGGAAGTCTTCAATATCTTTGGATTCCATCAAAACTTTGCACACTGCTTCATAGTCCTTCTCCGCATGCAACAGTTTAAGATAGAGCTTAACAGCAGCCTTGAGATCAGGGTCTTCATCAAGAGAAAGTTGGTGTTGTGGAGGATTTTGAATGTGTTCCACAGCTGCAGCATTAAGTCCAGATTCAGGGTCATCCAGGGAAGCATTGGCGAGTCCGAAAATAAAGGCTAATGAAATACGCAAGTCGTCGAGGGTGACATTCATGTAGACATCATTTGCAAGTGTCTCCTCATCTGCATCAAGGGGAGGTGGGACATCAAAGTGTGGAAGTGCAGGAGGTTCGTCTCAATTAACAATATCATCCTCATCAGGGATTTCTTCCACAGTCGGCCTGTGTGGACTTGATGGTTGTGGTAAGTGAAACTCTTTGTTTCCTGTGTCAAAATCAAGATTCTGTCAACACATATTAGTTAATCTAGAGTGAAAAGGCAGATATCAGGCGCACTGATTGGAGGAGAGGGACCTGCAGAGTGGCTCATGTCAGCTGTGCGGCTAAGAAGAGCACTTGGGGGAATATTTGCACGACTTGCACTAATGCGGCCTTCATCATTGGCCCTGGATGGCTCAGGGTCAGAGTCACAAGCATCTCCTTGCTCTGTCTCACCCTCTTCTTCGTCAGAAGAGATCTGGTCATTGAGAGAATGTGCTGCACAAGCTGCTGCAGCCTTTGGATTATTCCTCCTTGACATGTGACGGAGCCATGTTGATTTGCTGACATGAGTGAGAAGGTATTCGTGATCAGCGCAATCACAGTCACAGTAGTCTTTCTTGGAATGGGGCATTTTGCAAGTTGTCAGCACGAGAGTGTGTTCGTGTTTTACAGACAGAGTGCCACAACGGCACAACATGATGGGAGACACAGACCCAGGAGAGGATGAGATACTCTAGATGCAAAGCCAAGGATGCATACTATTGCGTCCAAAACTTCGCATCTATTGTAGCTTGATTGTAGTGCTTTGTCAAAACACTGCGTTACAGGCTTTACAGCTTGCTTTACATGTAACAGATGTTGTTGCAGTCTTTGCAGTGTGCATTACAGGTACAACAACTGCTTACATCATATTACACTCTGGATTTGCCACGATTTCAGGCGGTGTCACGCTGGGCTAATATTCACACAGGTACAACCGATTGTCGACGATTCTCACTGGGGATAAGTACTTACATTTATCTTCAAGTTGCCCTCTGAGTGGAACGGCCCGGATAGTATTACCCATCCGCACATCTCCATTCCTTGCCCTATTCAGATTTTGGGGTTTGTCTTTCTCGCTATCATTTGGGTCGTTTCCCCCCTCAGTCGGTTATCTCTTGGAAATGTCAGACATTGCGGGCCCTGCAGCTGCTGCTCTGGCATCGCTATGCTCTGACGACGTAATTTTCCTTCAGTCACTCCCTAAGGCAGAACTTCATGCTCATCTTAATGGATCTATACCTATCAAAACAATACTGGAACTTGCACAGCAATACCCGCATTCTAGTGCACAGACAACTGAGGTCGCAGACACTATCGAAAAACTCAAGTCTGGAGTCATCTTGAATGAAATATTTGACTTTTTCTCTTTGATGCCCGCTATCTACGCTCTAACGTCGACTCCGGAAGCAGTCGCGATCGTTACTCGTGCAGTCCTCCAGTCGTTTCTGAACCCCACAGGTGATGGCGCGGAAAGCCCTCAGTGCACGTACCTTGAACTACGGACTACACCTCGTTCGACGGCACACATGACGCGGAGAGAAGTATCTCACAATCGTGCTTGATGAAATAGAAATGTATCCTGCTGATCAGGCAGCCCTGATCGTGTCCGTCGATCGTCGCATGAGTGACTCGGACGTTGAAGAATGCATCAGTCTTGCCATCGAGATGAAGAACAGGGGCAGAAGAGTCGTAGGCATTGATGTGTGTGGAGATCCACGAAGTGGCGACATGCAAACTTTCACTCAGCACCTATCAAGAGCTAAGGGTGCCGGTCTTGGGTTGACTGTGCACATCGCAGAGGTTTGTGATGTCTACACTGGTGCAAGCGGCTCAACAATGAAATTCGGATTTGTAGTCTACAAAGAATACAACGGAAGATTCTCTGGCACTCCTTAGTTGTCGTCCTGATCGACTCGGACACGCGACATTCCTTTCAGATGAACTCAAGGCTTTGTTCTTCGCGGATATTTCGCAGCCTGAGACGGAATGCAGCTCATTGTCTGAATGTGCAACGGGCACAACAAACTCCCACACACCAGCCGGACTCAGAGATCCCTCCCACCCTCTCCATGCCAGATTTCAAAATCTCAAAGAGGGTTATTTCCTGCGCTTTGTTTCAGATAGCACTGAGTCCGAGGAAGCAAAAGTGCAGATGTCTTTCTGGGCCGATGCAGAAAAATTTTCCGAGCGAGCTGCGATGAAGGATATTCAAGAGATGATCAAACAAGCGGAGTCACCCAATAACACGTGCGCGAACGGACGGTACAAACCATGCATGGAGATATGCCTGAGCTCCAATCTTCTGTAGGGGACCATGCATTGACTCTGCGAGCTCTCGATTCCAATCTTTCTTTTAGATGTAAAACTGTCGCATCCCTCGACGCGCATCATATTCGCTATTATCTAAAAAATGACCATCCTATCGTCATCTGTGTAAGCAGGCTATCTTACGTGTCACAGGCTCTTTCATCTAACGCTTTGCATTATCAACAGACCGACGACGCGCTCCCTTTCAGAACGTCTTGCCTTGGAGAGTACTCTTTACTTCTAGCGCAGCCTCCGCTAGGTCTCGGCTTGAGCAGAGATGATGTAGCTAGAGTTGCGCGGATGGGCATGGATGCCGCATTTTTGAGACCTCGTGACTGAACCAGATTTCAGTCTCGAGTACGACGTCGAACTTAGATGAGATGGATCCCGACTCTAGCCTAAATACTGGTCGTGTTACAGAGCAGGACGGCCGATGGCCCGACCTGTGAAGAAGAAGAAAAGTATCTGCACGATGCTTGCGAAATGGAACAGAAGTGCCACCTACCTTTTACTTTCGATTTCTAGAGGACTTCGCTTCACCAGGTGATATCGCCAATAGGCCTATCATTTCCCTCGATGTGCTCATCGGTACGGGAGGCAAAAATGATACGTTTAATGCATGATCGTTTCGCTCGTCAATTGTTTGAAGTTTCGATGTCCTAGCAGTGAATAAATATCGGAAAATCATACAACTGCACAGCAGATAGTTGCCATGAAATAGAATGCGACATTAGATTCCTCGTCCGCCCGTTACCTTCAATGTATGGCCAGTCACGTACGACGCAAGTGGTGAGGCAAGGCTGAATAGACCATCACTTAACTGCAGCAATGATTACAGCTGATTGCAATAACAAAAGGAACATCATGATGCGTTTATTTAATGGTTGTTTGTGCCTGTTTTGTTTTGTATGATACAAGGCGTTCAAACGTTCAAACTTGATAATCACAAAGCACTGGCCCGCGTCAATGCTTAGCCGCGTCAAAATAGCTACGCCCTGGTATAACTTATTTGTATCTGTTTCATGTAAATCCGCCTATCCTCCGGAATACATACTCACTTCTATCTGCATCAAAATCACTATGGTGTCATGGACCTGCTTTCGGCTCAGCGGACTGGGATAGAACCGGTTGTGTAACGGGGACTCCGATCATAAGCGGTCAGTGCGGACTACTAGTCATAAGGTAGCCCAATTATTCTTCTCTTCCATTCCTTTTCTTCATGATACAATGTCACATTCACTCACCGAGCACCTCGACAGAATTTTTGCTTTCATTATCCGAGCATGAGGTTCTTCGATTCTTGCATCATGCCGCCTGTGGCATGTCCACACCATCGGACATTCCAACCATTGACTATTTTCATCTTCTCACAGCCCTGTCCATATGTCGAGACATGCGTATTCTTGCTGTCGTTAAGCCGGACGGCTCAAAGTACAACAATTACACTTCCTGTCCCTTATGCTGTTGGCCCTTCATTACGATCAATGGGAATCTGTTGTGCCACATCGGAGAACTTAACGATCCTGACCACGGAAGACACGGTACATTCGATACCCGGCTTGAACATCTGCATTGTACGCAGCCTGACTCGACAGCATGGAAGCACCTCCAATCTCCCCACCCTGCATACATAGCAATCTGTATCAGATTCCTTGACCCGGTTGAATTGGTGTAATTTCAATTTTGCACCTTTCGTCAATGTCACGGACCTTCTTTTTGTTGTTGTAGAGACAGCCGCGAACACATCCCCCTCGTTACAAAATTTCCCGAGGCATGCCCGCGTTTTCCTCAGGCAGAAACCAACCACCACACAGTGCAAAGCACGCCCTCCTTGATTGCGTTGGAAGGATATCAGGAACTCTCAGGCGACTCGACGGCGATCACAGTTCCTTTTTTCCCATTTACCTTGACAATGACCTTCTCGTGAAAGGTTTTTTCAAGTTGGATGCACATCCGCGTGCTGTATTTGACGGGCTCGCATCTTGGTTGCTCCACTGTT
>NW_024539158.1:0-9039 GCF_016647635.1 Suillus subaureus
TAGATGGTCATGAGGAGGCTCCCATTGGAAGTGACAGATTGCCTGAGGTCATGGTTACACTGCCCATGACTAATCACACAGATGATATACACAAACCATCACCTGGTCCCTCCTCAGTGGCTCAACCAATTCCTCCTGCTAAAACTGTTCCATCCAACATGGGCATGAATCAGACTGAGACACCATCAGTTCAAGATAGTGAGCAATGGCTCACCGATCATCCACCAATGGTCTCAGATATGTGAATCTCTAGCTCAAGGAAGGAGGCATGGCTTCATTGAAGCACTGGTAAGAACCAAGAGGATCAGCTACCAACACCATCAAACACCCCTCCTGATCATACTCCTGATGCCATCATTGAATATTAGGATGAGATGGACATACATCCCAACTCACCATCAGATCAAATTTCTCAATTCCCTGCAGCACCTGAGGAAGATAGCCAAATGACCAGCGATGATGACTCCATATCAGAATCACTTTTTTCCCTGGTGAATGTGCAACAGGCTATCAGGTCTTACAGCCATGTGTCATATCCCACAATCCAGACCCATGTTCCATCATATTCCCACGCCTTCCAAGCCTACGTCTGGACCATGTGACATCATGGGAGTCAGGGAAATTATCAAGGTTTGGTCAGAGATTTATTGGAGTGTCAAAAATGAGTTCATCCATATCTGGGTAACCAGGTCACAAGCATAGATCAATATTGCTTGCTCTATAGATTGAACTCCTTTGTTGGCACCATCCTTCAACTCGAATGCAATGCCTCCAAGAGCTCGTACTGCTGCCATTCACCTTGGAATCACTTGGTCTGCCCCTGGGCGCCTTGACATTGGCAGTCTGACATTGCAAGATATGTCAATTGCAGCCCCTGTCAGTCAGCCCCCAGCTGCCCATGCCATTGAATCTCCTGTTACCAAGATCACAAAAATTGAACTTGACCATCTTGGCACCTTCTGCCATTTCTGCTCAGATGGGTGTGACACAACAGTGTCCTACATGTGTGTCAAGTGCAGTGCCATTATATGTCACCAAACACAGCCAGGCAGATCTGGATGCATTGGCCATGACTTGGTCCTGAAAACTTGGGAGTTTCTGTGTCCACTGTGTGCTAATACAAACAATCACCTGCAAATGTAAGCCATTCCTCCTTCTTGACCCCTAGCAACTAACCTTTGTAATCAACAGTTGACCACAGCTACCCTAGCCATGAAGGCAGGGGCTCATGAGAAATAGTCATGTCTGTTGAAAATACCTTCAAACTTTATCACCACCTCCATCTTAGAGAATGTTCCCAGCAATACACTTGTGATCATGGACACTCACTCTGATGAGTACACTGGTATGCTGCAGCATACTGGTGGGGCTTCAGGAGGAACCAATACCATGGCTGCAGAAATCATAGAAGCCTACCTCAGTAAGCAATTCATAAAGGCAATGAAAATGGCATCATCATATGCGAGGGATGATAAGTTGGTGGAGACAACCATCAAGGGTAACATGCCATGGTGTGATACCACACCCAAAGCGAGGGGTGGGCGACAGGGACTTATCCTTGTCACTTGTGGGCCTGCCACACAGGTCAGTCATCACTTTGACTCACTGCTGATGCTGGTGAAGGAGTAAGTGGCATTGCATTGGTTTATCACACATTCCCCCTCACATGTATCTTAGCAACATCTTTGATTTCATCATTGTATTTGGAGGAGCCTCGACCCTCCCCATGAACATTGGCCCCATGGTTCAAGCCTTTGTTCGCAATGCTACCCTGTTTAGAATACCAGATGTCTGGGACTCATTGTGTGAATTGCTCGCCTCCAGTCCAGATGTTTTAGATCACAACACCATTGTCATTGTCTATGCCTCATATGTAGAGGGGAAGCATATGGTTGAAAGCAGAGAGATAAGTAAGCACTGTCCTCCACATCATGTGTTTGGTCATGAGTTCAGTGCATGTGCAAAGGAGGGCTGCCATCCTGCAGCATCAGATAACCAGGTGTCAACAAAGAACAGCAAGGTTCGCATTATTTGTGCAAAATGTCAATGGACATCTGCCTGGGTGGCTATTGACATGGACAACAAGTATTTCTTCTGCATCAAACCTATCATTGCTCTGATGCTCTTCTGGCACCATTTCCCCCCATCAGCTGGACTCAACAACTTTTTCATGAATGCAACATGGGATGCCAATGGAAAGTCCAAGAGAAAGAAAAGGCAGGAGGACAACGCTGATGCATCTACTAGTCACCATGCAAAATGCCAGAGGTTATCGTCAAGTTTGGAAGGGTCAAGCAGTGATGGCAATGAAGGATTGCCCATGATATGTGAATGACATGGGTGCCTTTCCATGCATGGCCTTCCTTCCCTCTACAATTTTCTACACTGTCATTGTTTGCAATGCAAAGCCAATTTGTTTTCAGTTGATTTGAATATGCGACAATATCAGAATCTACCCTCCACAAATGCACTCAATGTGAGTTCCTAGGGCCCCTATATTCAATCATCAGTTACATATGTCTAGGTATATCCATCCCAAATATTGATGCACATGTTGCTATCCTATTGCAGAGACATGGCTAGGAACATTCCTTATGGTCTGTCAGTGTTGGGCATGCGGGGTGTAAGTGTCCAGTCTGCAATGTGTTGAAGCAAGAATTGATACTGAGGAATTCATTAGTATCATGGTGTTGCCTACAACCTGAGAATGTCAACCTCAACCTATCATCATGGTGCAACTGTAGATAATACTCATATATGTTAGTGGAGCTGGGTGTCCGAGTGGTGATGTTGTCGACCTGTTTGAGAAGGCTGAGGGTGTTCTTCCCTTCCACTCCCAAATCAGATATATTCATCTCACACATTTGATCCTGTTGAGACACTCCAGAATGGAAGAGCACCTCTACTTGACTCAGTTTATGAGCAATGCAGTGGAAGTGAACATTGTGAACAGTGAAACAAGGGTAGAGGTGGGCAGACTGGAATGATATTTAAAATTGTGATTGCAACCAGCAATCATAATGAAAAGATCTATTGGACAAGTTGAAATAACATGGAGCTTGTTGAAATCATACAGCTTTTTGATGCAGCATTGAATTGACACCATTGATACAAAGGGGAAACGGAGCAAGATACAATTTTTGTCCACTTGTATCCATTGTATAGATCAATACATGGCAGCATGTCCAAATTTACATGGAAGACTTTGGCAATGATGGGTTGGTAACCCTAGTTTCTCCAACCAGGTAGGATCTGAAAATTTAGCTAGAAACAAGGCTCTGGACACATCATCAGCCTAGTGTTGCCACCAAGGCAAATCAAATCAAATCAAATCGAGGTGGGAAATTGCAGTAACTTGACACAACTCAGCACTTACGAGTTGTAATGAATTGTGCCTTGTTTGACTCATGAGTTGGTAATGAGTTTGTGAGTGATACAGACCAATAGTCCAGCCAATGAGAAGCCAGTGACACTTGTACCACCAATGACAATTATTTGCAAGTACTTACACAAAAAGCAGACAGAACTAATTACAATCAATTTTTCTTGCATTCACAAGCAACTGATCAAGCTCTCAAAGATTTCCAGTAACCATCAGCTCATCAACTGCTCTTAGGATTACAGGTCCACATATTGTGTAGTCTTGCTCATTAGCCACCACTGTAAAATTGAGGTGATCTTGCTTGTAGATGAACTTCAAAACTTGTAGTGCTTTGAGTGTGGTCGGAGATAGGTTGCTGCACCATGGAGTACAGGTCTCTTTGCTGGATGAAAATATATGCTTGGAAGGCACAGATGAAGCTCAAGCAGGTAGGACATCCATAGTGACTCGAAATAGAAGTGGGAATGTGTGCTCTTTTTGCTACATAACAATTGCTAATGCTATGAAATTAACAAAGGAATTGTATGGCATACCTCCCAGAAACAAACTATATCTGTTGTGCACTCAGCTGTTTCGAGTAGTAGACCTGCATTTTCACAACAAGAAAACTCACACTCAGCATTTTTTCTATCCTGTTCAAGTTTCTTGCAGATGGGTACCTCTGTGGTTTCCAGTGCCAGGGAGTGCACTGTTGATTCAGAGACAATGATGGTGGGAGTCAGAGGAATAGTGCTGGTGCTAGTAGTGGATGCTGAGAGCTGAACAGTTACCGAGTGTGGGGATGGTCCCAATCACAGGGGATTACAATGTATGGAAGTGAACTACATCAAATTGATTCTAACTTGTGAGTCAGACAAATTGCAACTCGATTTAGCTTGGTAGGTTCGAGTTGAAATGAATTTGGTCATTTTTGAAGCAAGTTGAGTTTAACTCAATTTGAACTCACCTCGACAGCAACACTACATCAGCCAAGGCAACTCATAATATGGAGTCATTGGTCAGATTTGAATGATATTCTGCATGTTAAATGTTTATCATGCAGTGCATGATCAACATGTCATGTACACCAGAGAGTATAAATCATGAATGGAGACCATTTGTGTGCAGCACTTCCAACTCATGAGTGGTACACCCATATTATTACAGTTTAGATAGCAGGAACTGACTCACACTTGGCACATTATGCATGTCACTCAAGTCCAGACTTCCCCTTGGCAGGAGAAGGGAAGGTACACATAATGTCTGAATGACTCCAGACCACACCATCCTTATCAGGGAGGGCAATCATTCACCTGAAGAGACAGAGCCTATGCATCATTGGCCATTGGGTAACACCACCTTGCTATGAACACAATCAGACACCCGAGTATGAGTGCAGGAGTGTTGTGCTTCTTGCCCAGGCCTATCAACCACAAATTATCTCCTTGACAAGAGAAGGGGACATCATGTATGCTAGATATCTAGATGACTCCAGAATATGTGTCACTGGAATGTGACACAGCATGGTACATGATGTTGTGGATAAGTTCAAAGAAAAGTTGGATGTTCAGCATTTCCTTTACATGAATCCAGAACACCAAACATACCACCACAAAACTATACATGAAAATTGTGGCAACTTATCATGATGCCAAACACAGAAAAATATAAATGATAAACAATTTTCAATAGGGGAGCTCACACTGGGAGCTTTGCTTATGCTTGCATCCCCTAAAACAAACCAAATATGTTACATGCACTGCTGCTTCTGTCAAGCACTCCTCTGCTGCAGGTTCTGACAGTGGATTATTGATTATTGATCATCCAAGTCTTGTGAATGCCACAAGAAAGGAGGATCTGCCATGCCTTCCCATTCCCAATGTCCACTGGTCCATGGACATTACATGGATCTTGCTGTCAGAGGTTGAGAAAGACAAGAACAAGCATGTTTTACTTGGTGAACCTGCCAGCCTGGCTCTCTCAAGAAGAAAGGAAACTGAGTTCTATGCTATCCTCATGTAGCCCTTGCACTGTGTTCCCCACTGCATTTGGAAGTGGGACTAGAAGGAGGCAAGCACTGTTCACCATCAAATCTGCATTCATTTTTTTTGATCATGCCATAGGATACATCTGGTGATAAATGAGTTCTTTGAGTGTTATGTTCCTGCCAACAGTACAAATTTGATGACAAATGTGGACACTCAAAGTATCTGGGGGTATGCTTTCTTTCATAGCACTTTTGTATTATTGAATTGATTCCTTAAGTAGATGGGATTGTCTAGAAATTCCCATTCTTTCCTGTCCTTCACTGCATCCTCTTGTCTCATCCAAATGAAAGTCCCATTGCCATTACCAAGTTAGGTACTGGTCCATGGAGAACCATTGTCAACATATATGCATGCAGATACTGCTCATGGAGAGATCTTTGCTTGCAAGGTACTGATTGATTACTGGCTCAAGAAGTAAGCATTGTTGTATTACACAATCTGCATCTGCACAAACCAGGGCAGGGGGTTGTAAGCATATAAGCACAGATAAGTGTAAACTGTAAGCTCCCAGGTGTGAGCATCCCTATTAAATGTGTGACTATGCTACTGATATAACTTAGGCACTACATATAAGTACCTCATCAGCTCATTGAGCAAACAAAAGGCATGACTACAATCATGAGTGTGGTCCAATGGAGATGTTGTAGGTACATGAGTAGATCAAATGAAATGCAACTTGGAAGGTAGAGGTAGCTGACAGGGAACACTGGATGAATGGCAATCACATTGTTTTGCCCACTTATGCTCCATACTCTGACTTCTTCCACCTGGAATATCAGTGAGGTATATCATGGTGAATATATCAATGATGGGGGAGAGCTGGCATATCTCTTCTTCTCTGACATTATATACTGTAAATTTCAACAACTCTAACATACATCAGTGGATTTGCACAGTCTTCCTTATTCAATGAGATCAGGAATGAAATAATCAATGCAACAGGTCAGGTGTGCTCCAGCAAAAAATAATTGCAAAGGAACACAAAGGGAAATGGTAGGATAATGTACTTCCAGACCAATCATGTTTTGGCTGATACAACAGTTGTCATGTGGAGAGGCTGGTGGAAACAATTGTCCTCAATATATTTGGTAGCTTTTTGAATATCCAAACACCCGACGGTAACAAGTCTGGTAGTCTGACTAAAGCAAAATATGTTGGCAGATCCAGACCCTCAGATATAATGCACACTCCTTGCCAGCACATACTGACTGCAACACCACTTCTCTCTACACCAGAGATGTATTCAGCACATGTACTAAAATATATTGTCCTACATAAGCCCAATTCTTTAACTGATATAAATTGAATTTAAAAAAAATAAAAAGTGGCAGAAGCTGGTAGAAGTGGACCAGCCGAGGGAGAAGATGCCAGCAGCAAGAGCTTAATGAGGTTGCTTGAATTCATGACATTGGTTGGTTGGAGTGACAAACAAGATGTGTACTACAGTACAGTGATCCATAAGTATGTGATATAAATGCCAACAGAGGCAATGTCCCCTGTTATATGACCAGGCCAAAGTACTAAAGAAGGCAGGGTGGGGAAGATCTACTATTGTGAGTGTCACAATTGTTGTCTTAGTGTTCTAGCCCAACTACAAATGGAGGGCTCAATCTATACACTTCTTTCCTGTACTCAAATATCATGTTAGTGAGGAAGAGGCACAGGTGCATCCACTCCCCACCCACACAAAGGAGCTGGTCCTCCCTTTTGCTGATAAAATGAATTGGAGGCTCATGGGCCTTGTGCCACTTGTCTGGCAATTCTGCATTTGCATCATATGCGATGTTAATCCCTTCCCCCCCCCTTCTTGAGCTGCTTGAGGGCCACATCCATCTCTTTCTTGAACATTTCTGAGAGGTCAAGTCCCTTGGACATCCATGCATTGTCTGTCCCACCGAGCATCATCGAGATGTCATCTACATTTATGCCACAGCCCATGTCTGAGGCCATCGCAAATTAGCACAGATGCATATGTCCATGTCAGGTATGCCTACCAAACATCTTCTTGTTCCCCATGTGCAGGGGATTGGCCTCTAAATACTTGTCTGCATTGTCAGGCAGCTCATTGAACTCCACAAATAGCCAGTCTTGGTGATTGTGAATGAGGAACTCATCAAGTGATTTAATCTGCCCATCATTCACACCATTTGCCATGCACTCCTCCAACACAATTCTTCTGGAAACCATAGCTTGAAGGAAATGTGCACCAGCATTCTTGCGAGAGGTGTCAATCAGACCTGCCTACTCTTGTTGCATCTTTGTATTCTTCTGCTTTTGATTCTTCTTTGACTCCCCATCCCAACATTTCCACATTGCAAGCCAGTATTCTACACAGTAGCAAAGATACACCCAGGACGACTGATAACTGGTAGGGAGAGGCACATAGCTGAGAATCCACTGGTCCTTCATAGCAGGAACCCACAGAAATTCAAGCTGGCCAGCATCCCCTGCACCATAGCTTATCAGTTCCAGAGCACCATAATAAACCCTGTGAGGTGCACATGCATCCCACTGGTCCATAGAGAGTTTGGCCTTGCTGACAGGGATGCAGAAATCGCAGATGGGTTGAGGAAGTACCCTACTGATAACAGCATGATTTCCTGCAGATTTTGCTGCAGTCATCGCACAATGCTGTGTGCGAGCAGGTTTGAAGTGAGGTTGAAGCACCATGCCCCTGTGTCATTGGTAGCCTGTTTTCTTGATGCAAGGCATTCAGTGAGTGTCAGCACAAGAGGTGTAAGTAAACTAGTTCTTATGTGCTTGATCAATTGGACAGAGGTGCAGATGACATAACACTTTTTTTTCAGCCCTAATGACTTCAAACTCTGCCAGCAATTACCAACACATATGGTGTCATGTTCATGTGACCTGCTACCACTTTGAAATTGTTTGGCTCCTATAGTAAGGTTCAAGCATTACCCTACTCAATAACAGTTTACTTATTTTTTGAGTGTGCAGGACAATAACTGTGATAAATTCTCCAGTAAGGTTTGTGTGCTGTTCCTATTGCAGAGAGTGAAACAAGAAACAACTTGCTGAGAGACTTGCTGTGAATGACAATACAGTATCCTCATGGTATACTCATGGCGCACAATAACTCAGCGCATCAACAATATTGATGCCAACCAAGCAGCATGAGAGAATCCACAAAGAACCTCTTGACAAGTCAGAGCTCCTGCTTTCCATCTCCATACTCATGCTCGGTATCTGCATATTTTTCCCTGTAGGCTTGATGCACAATCACAGTGTACTCTGACATCTTACTGATGATTTGTTTTTCTTGGCTTGTTGTTCAAACAGCAAATAAAGTGATGAAATGAAGTGTTATTATTAACTCAGTTACACCTGAGGTGAAGATGTTGTTCACCAATGAATGACAAATGATGAAAGATTTTCATTGCCAACTACCCTACCAGTGATCTCAGGCACTCATATGGCAAGTACCTCGGCAGCTCATTGAGCAGACAATAGGGATGGTCAACAATCAAAGTAGGTCATTCAAAAGCACACTGAGCTTTCCTGACCATTAGATGCCCTGTGAGTATCCCATATTCAGTTGCTGCTCAGCAAGCATAGATCTTACATAAGTCCTTTGATATTTTCACTCTTTTTCTTATAAGGTATGCCTAA
>NW_024539159.1:0-8951 GCF_016647635.1 Suillus subaureus
AGCCACCCTCCCTGCTCAAAGGGATAATATCCTCTGTCTTTCCTATTCTGGCCTCTCTGCTTGTCAAATTTCCTCTAGAACTGGAGTATCCAAGTCCACTGTGGCCAAGTTCATCAAAGAAAGTCACACAGACAAGGAAAACTTCTGTGAAGGGTGTCCATCCAAGCTCACCTCTACTGATAGGAGGGCTATTATTCAACATATCACTACAGGAAAGGCTGATAATGCTGTCCAGGTCACCTATTACATCAATTCCACCATCACATTCCCTGTCTCTTCACACACTGTGAGAAACATTCTCAAGACAGCTCATCTCAGGTCAGTAACAAGGAAGAAAAGGCTCTCCTCTCTATCACACATATGCAGAGAGGACTAGCACCCTTCTTTTTTCACATATATACCTTGCCATCTGACCCAATCCTATTTATTGTGGTCTTATATGATCATATAACATGCTTCCAGTCCATGTAATCCAATTCTGATGGGTTAAGGCAAAGGTTAGTCATCCACATCAAAGTCCTCATCCCTGATGATGCAGCCCTTCAAGCCCATCTCAGGAAGCTTAAAGTCAAGAGCTTTTTGCATCACCTTATCTTCATGATCCAATCCTTGCATTGTGGAAGGGTTGACACCTGGGATCTGGCCAAGCTGATGATAATTGTTGCTTAGTCTTATCATTAAATAAATTACCACAAACCTTAGCAGAATGATGTACATGTTGGTTCCATCTGGCTGCTATGACAGAGCAGTTGGGGGGTAGCACTTCCCCAACAGAACTAGTACCTTCTGTCTTGGACTTTGCCTTTATTAGTAGCTAGGCACTGGTGCAATTCCCACAGAGACTTACCATCATCTTGAAGATAGCTTGGAACTTTACACTGACAAGGCTGTTGACCTGGAAGAATAGGCATGCTGATGAGTATGTCTTTATCATGTTTTTATGAATCACATTTGCCCATCAATTACAATCATGATTTCAAAAACATGACTTGATGGGAATTGGGGGTATTTGGGGTCTTTTTGGAATGTGCTTGCACCAGTGCTGGGTACTGATGGTACTGATGCCCTCTTCAAACCCAGTGAAAATTGACAAGGAGGTAGAATATATGTAGACATGGAACAAAAATATAAGCCATATGACATTTATTGATGACTTTCGACATGTTTAGCCAGATGAGACTTTTCAAGATGGAAAAAGAAAGAGGTCAAGAGGAAATTTAGATTGTTTAGATGTCATTCTCACTGTGTTTAGACCTATCAATACACATTTACATATGAATCATCAATCTAAAAACACATCAATATACATCTAATGCAAACAAATGAGATTGTCTATAGGTATCACTATCATTTGGTGAGGGTGTAGGGTATCGCTGCTTGCTGTGCCTCACTGACATCCCGCCATGTGTCCTCTAGTCATTGTGGTCGTTGTCTTGACCTTGTACAAATCCAGCTATGGAACAAGTTGGTCAGTACATACAATAGGATGTAGTGGACAGTGCTCACCTCCATCATCACCCTCTCCTGCGATGCAGTCTTACATTGACAGCACAATCCACATGTCCAAGTCAACACACTCACTTTTGCAATGGTTGCAACAGGATTAAGTTCACGCAATGAGAACAGTGGTTAGATGAGATAAACTCTTTGGACAACTCAGTTATGATATAGAGTTGAAGGCAGCTGTGCTCAGGTGCAAGAATCCATTTGGTTTGGTTTGTACACCACTACGTCGCAAGCAATTGGAGAATGTTCACAGCCTATAAAGATGAATTGACTAATTTGTGGGTTCCTGATAGCTGAGATCATTGTCACTCACACAATCTTGGACCTCGATCTTGGTGCTTGATCCAGATTGTTCTATCTGTTCAATCATGACATTGATGACTCTCTTGAGGTCTTCGAGGAAGCTCTCCCATCCACTGCTTTGTCACTTCAGCAGCCCAGTATCTGAAGAGTTTCATAGCCAAGTGTATACATATGGTGGTTGTATTATGCCTCAGAGATGCAATCTCTGGCTGGAGCATGTAGGGAATAAGTTCATCCAGTGTAGAAAGTTTGCTATGTCATGATCATTCAGCATATTGGGAGGGAGTGAATTCATATGACACACCTGCAGTGCCCTTCATATATCCAAGTGGCTGCACATAGCACCTCAGAACAAATAACCTGCTCATATGCATGCAGCAAGAATGTATCATCTGACAATACCTTCACCATGTCAATGTTCAATACATATGTGAGGTCAATGAGGACTGAGAGGTACCATTTGAAATCAGTGATGTTGTCATATGTGCTTTGAGAACACATTGTCACTCCAGTCCCAGAAGTGCTGGAAGTGCACAAGATGGAAATTCTATCAATATTGGTGCGATTAAGAAAATAAGATAATGCCAAGTTACCTTGAGTTTCAGGCAAAGCACAACACTTGCTTGCTTGAGATGGTCGAGTGATATTGAGTCACAATAACCCAATCAAAATGTTGTCCTGGGACAACATCTTACAGAAATGCTGTACTTTTGTCTTGGAGATTGGAATCCTACCCTGTAGGAAATTGCTGTGCAGCACATGCACATGACTCTTCTGTGACAGTCATTAAATTGGCGATCTCAATCTTACATGATCATTCACTCAGAGTTATCCAGACTGACTTGACTGACTGTTAAGGTTGTACTCAAGGGTTAACAGATCCTAAGGGCTTCAGCCTCAGCTCATGCACTGTGCCCCTTACTCAAGTATTGCCTCTTATTTCAGGAAGGCAAGACTAACACATCTGGAGGGTCAGATGGGTAGCATAGTGGATCTGGATGACTTCCAGATGAGGGATAAGTATTGTAAGACTAATCCAGATGAGTCCAGACTAGAAACTAGCAGTAATAGCTGTCATAGACAGAGGCGGATGCAGATAGACTATAGGAATCAATCCTAAGTCTCAGAGGGTGACAAGAGTAGTGGTACTCAGGTCCAGAGGACAGGAATGAGCAGAACTAAGTTGATATTTGAACTGAGGTGCTACAGAGAGTTACAGGAGGTTATATACTATAGGTATCTAACAGAATGATCAATCAGCAGAGTCCAAGGCTATGTATGAAGCATATGGATAGTCTATTGGTAAGTAGAATTGGATCATAAATCATGAAACGGAAATGAAGCATAGGTAATGGATCAGGGAGCAGGATGGATATACAGATAGCTGAAATACCGGAGTTAGGGGATTACTGAAAGGAGACAAGTGCTGGTTGTGGATTTGGATGAATTGTGGACTGGACTGGACAAGTGGACAGATTGGATGATGAGATGTTGGAGGGAGATAAGATGTGGATAGGATCGGAGATAAGATGTGGATTGGATCTGAGATGAGATAAGGATTGGATCTGAGATCCAGATATGCAGATATGACACTGACCTTATTAAACATTTAGCAGTCAGTCTGGCCAGTCTAGTAGATTATTATGTAAGCTTGAGATCACCATACAATTGAAGTCAGTCTGGTCAGTCTCAACACTTAAATATGAAAATGGTTGATTTGCATTAGCAGCACCTGGTGCAAATTTATAGTGATACATGACTCTTGAGTGATGGTGCCACTCTTCTCTAGGTGAGGGACCCACTCCAGTGGAGAGTTGGCTGGGCTGCTCTGGAGCTTGTCCTTTGGTTACTGTAGGGGGGAAATCTCGGGAGTTAAGCTGGTGAAGCTCAACCCACTCTGTTCAAGGAAATGGCAAAGTATAAATCAGTGCAAGTAGGCTAGGGCCAAACCCAATCTCTGGTCAATAACAATTTCTCATCTGTCTGTTTATTGACAAGTCACATGCATCATGCAGGCAAGAACATTCAAAATTGATTAGCTTTTCATCCATACTAAGATAAGATTGAAACATGGATATACAGTGGCTCAAAAAAGTGTCTCAATTTTTGTGACTTTTTGTGTAATTGCTGTATTATGAGCCAGGGTGTGAGAATATGACTAAGCCATAGGGAGGTGTGGAAAAGCTCAGCTTCTAAGCTTTATGTTTAATCCCTATAGTGTGGAAAGATTATGTTATCAAGTGAAGATATGGTCAATTTGATTTGGTGACTCATTGAGACACTTTTTTGACTTTCAGTTTGACCAACACAATCTCTATAATTCTGGTACTTGGTGTTTCCTCCCATTGCTCTAATTACTTCTGCCATTCTTCTATGCATACTATCTATCAATTTGAGGCATTCCTCATCAACAATCTTGCACCACTCTGCTGCAACTCTCTCCCACAGCTGAAATAACCCCTATTGAGGATCTTGATAGACTGTAAGTAATATCTTGAGTAATTACCAGGGCTGTTTAATAGGGTTGAGGTCTGAGGACTGAACTTGCCATGATAGAACACTGATATCATAGTTTTTAAACCATTTATGGTCAACTTGAAGTATGCTTAGGGTCATTGTCTTGTTAGAAGATAATGTTTTCTTCATCAATTCTTAATTCTTGCATGCTTCTGAGCAGATACTTTTCCAAAATTGAAATGTGCTGCTTCACATTCAACCCCCCCCCCACCTTACAGAGAATTCCTACTCCATTCCACCCCATACAACACTATACCATCAAGTTTCATACTCCATATTTTAGTGTTTTCTTGACCTTTCTTTCTTCTAGTAGTTCTTCTGCATTTCATTACATATATTCCTAGCCATCTGACCCCATCCTATTGATTTTTGTCTCATGTGACCAGGTAGTCCTATTCCAGTCCTCAACAGTCCAATATTGAGGCTTTAAAGCAAAGGCTAATCTCCTTCCTATATAGGCTGAAGACAGGAAGGGCTTTTCTGCCTGTTTATAGCTTTAAGAATGGCTGCCTTAAGAGTACCCCTGACTATTTGAGTGGAGAGAGCAGTGTAGATGATGTAATTGATGAATTTGGTGGCTTGAGTAGCATTGGCAGCCTGCTTAGTTGGAATATTATGAACAAGAGATTTTTTGTTATATGATATAAGCTTGAAAGGACAATCTAGTTTGATATTTTTCTTATCTGGAATGACTTTTTATGATCCTAATGATAGCACCCAGCTCAGACCAGTTTTAGTAGCAATCTGCCTGGTATACAGATTAGAAGAGCTAATGATAATAACAGTAGGGGCTATTTCAGTTGTGGGAGAGAGTTGCAGCAGAGTGGTGTAAGATTGTTGATGAGGAATGCCTCAAATTGATAGATAGTATGCATAGAAGAGTGGCAGAAGTAATTAGAGCAATGGGAGGAAACACCAAGTACCAGAATTATAGAGATTGTGTTGGTCAAACTGAAAGTCAAAAAAGTGTCTCAATGAGTCACCAAATCAAATTGACCATATTCTCACTTGATGACATAATTGTCTCACACTAGAGGGAGCAAACATAAAGCTTAGAAGCCGAGCTTTCCCACACCTCCCTATGGCTTAGTCATATTCTCACACCCTAGCTCATAATACAGAAATTACACAAAAAGTCACAAACATTGAGACACTTTTTTAAGCCACTGTATATATTGTAATGAATGAAATTGTCATGTGGGAGTCTGGTGTTGCATTGGTCCAGCCAGTGTTGCTAGTGGCACCAACCAAGTCCATCCATCCAAACTCCTCTGTTGGTGAGTTCTACATGGTGTGTACTGTATCTTGGATATGCCATCTTCCAAAGTCAAGTACTTTAGTTACATTATCACATTGTCTGCATGCCCATTAAACTTTATGTTAGGAGATGGACAATTTGGGAATCACCAATGCAAGGAAGATCGCTGTTCAGATGTAATTTTGAGACTGTTCGCTTACCATTGCAAACAGAAAATGTATGCATACAAGGACGAAAAGGTGAACAGATAGTGATGAAACTCTACTCCCTATGAATCAGCCAAGCTGGCTGGTAATGTCATTGGTCTCCTGGAATTGCCTAAGTGTGCTGCTTCCATAGTGTCCTAGGTCACCAAGCTGCCTACATTTTCTCCTAGGTTTATGGCTGGAACCTGTTGGTTAGTGATGCAATTCTGATTTGGTGCTGTGGCTTACCAGGTCTTTCATAGTGGGACTCATTAGAAGATGTTGAGGAGCTATGACAGTGCTTTTGAGCTTCTTTTACCATAGCAGAGCCTATGGTGGTGCAAATTTTTGGAGTCAGATTGACCTCCAAGTTGACACAGATGTTCTTGTCTAGCTCAGAATCTTGTATATATGATTGTAAATAAGCATCATTCACTGTCACTGTAGGAGAGGAAGATGTACATACCTGAGGTAGCAGCATGAGGCACCAGATCATCACTGATGCTAGTATCATATCCATCAAGGCCCCAGTTGAGCAGCTGGGTGGGTGGAGGACCAGAAGGCACCTCTGTGCAGATATCCTCTAGAATCTGAGAGCTGTTGGTATCAGTTTTAATGCATCCCTCAGCACTACCAAGATTCTCTCCACATTCTCTGTCATGGCATTCCTCCCCTTCTTCTCCACCATCATATTCCTCCCTCTCATTACCTCTCTCTTTGTTCTCCCAGTATTCTGAATTGTCTCTCTTGTCTGCTATTCCATGACTGTCACAGGCCACATCATCATCCTTTACCTGACAGGAGTTGTCTTATACAAGACTTTGAGTGCTTGTGCAGCAGAAAATAGCCAAGTAACCCACCATTTTCATTATTTGTGAAGTTACCTCTCTCCACTGGCCCCTTCCCAGTATCCTCTGCTCTGTTCACTAGCTTCCACTTACACTCATGGGCCTTTGCCTCTTCAACAAGGTGTAGCTCATCTTCCTGTGAGGAAAGTATGATGAACTTTGTGTTTTTCATGACAGATGCATCATTGGCTTCCTCCATGTCAGAACACTAGTAAGCAGCTGCCAATGTCTCAGAAGATGGAACTTCATTCTGGAAGACCTGCTTTTTTGACTTAGAAGACTGACACTGTGTGTATGCATTGGCATTCAAGAACTGATGACAGTAAGCACTAGCATAGTGCATTATGGCTACAACTCACCTTCACTAAGTTTTCAAGTGCATATTGCACCTCAGGCCTAAGGAGAGGTTGCTCTTGTACATTGACAGCTCCTGTGGTATCCTCCCAGGCTATGGGACTTTTGCATAGTGTTAACAATAGCCTGTACTTGATTGGACTGTCTTGAGCGCATGACATCATGCTTGTGTGCAGCTGACTCAAAGCCTAGATCAAAGGAATGCTCTACTTTGGTAAGCACATGTTGGTTGACTGCCAGCCCATCTAGCCATGTGAAATTAACAAGATGTGGGATCAAGGCCTTGGTGTTGGTGAGTGTTGTCTGCCTCTTTGCACCAGGAAATGCAACATGGTATAAGGCAGTATTCTCCTCCAGAGCAAATCTGATTACAGCAGCCTCTCCTGCTAGATCCTCTAGCAGCTCTGGCCTATATGCATTGATGACTGCCTGTTCAGCTATTACCATGCAGGCCATAAGGTGCATGGCATGGGAGTGTGAGGCCACTAATTTTATCAATCACTCAAAGGTGTGGAACTGGATGAGCCTCATGCCTTGAAAAGTGCCCTCAGTGACATTCACTAGAAATCTTTGACTGGTGAGTCCAAGGCTGATAGAGATTGCATGCCTGCAAGATGTTGACTTTGGTCCTACCATTCAAGATCTTTTGAGTGTCCAAAGCCTCAATATATAAGTCCTGCCTGCACCTCCTCTCCTCTTCATGAGCTGTAGCCCTGTGCTCAGCATGTTCATCATGACTCCCATCATCTTTATCATCATCATCAGCATCAGAGGACTCTTCACCACTCAATGGCAATAAATCTTCTCAGTCATCCTCCTCTTTGCAGTTCTGCTGTCCCTTTGTCACCTTCTTTTTCTTCTTTCCCTTGTTACCCATAGGACTATCTCCAAGGCCAAAGGTAGCCAGAAGCTGCTGCTAGTTGGTAATGCATTGGGGCATATTGATCTTAGCCAACTGCCATTCCATGTTTATGTATTTGGCAAACATTGAGAAAAATGAATGGTGAATCTGAGGCAAATAAGTATGCTGTGAAAGATGACTAGTAGTGAAATCAAACCTCAACAACTGCTTCACACCTGCATATTGGGTTGAAATTTGGGTGTCCCATGATTGCTCATATCATGTGTGCACTTGCTGACCCAGGCTCCCAGTCTTTTCCATGTCCCTTTGTCATGTATAGCATTGGAGAGAACCATGAGGAGACCTATGAATATTGAATGCTAGGCTAAAATAAGGAATGAACACAATACTCACCTTAACAATTGACCTTTCAATCATGCTCATGTTTCAAACCAGAGTCATGATTACTGAGTAGGACATGAATGGAAATGAGCAATAGTTGACCCAATTTGAGTTATATAGAACCAGGGCTGCCTTGCCAGCACACCCTAGCAGTGCAGAGCAGACATCCAAGTCCAAGTCCTTTGTCTCATTAGCACTTAGGACCTCATTGCATACTCATCCATGGCGGCAACCACTGCATAGCTGTACTCCTTGAATGTGGTTAACCACATCTCATCCTGATCATCACCAAATCTATATGAAGCTGGAGTATTGTTGCCCAAGTGAGTGTCAAAAAACTTTTCAGTTTGTCACATAGAGGATCAGAAATGGCATTGAGGACAGGCATAGCCCACTTCAAATCCTCTAATATTTCTTCTTTCTTGATCTTCAGTTTCTGGAATGATGTGCTGGTCTTGCTCTTTGCTTCTATTTTTGATACTCAGCCAGGGTGTCAGACACAGTATTGAAGCACCAACAAAGCTGATTTTCAAGATGAGCAGTTGCATAGGCAATGAGCTGCATAAGTGACCAACAATGAGTGCTATAGTATATATGTAGAATCCAGAACATACACACTCCTCCATAGCCTGACAACATAACCTTGTGGAATTGATTCAGCTGCATCGCTATCAGGGGAATAGATGTAGTAGGTACCTGAAGAGACAAGATTCTTGAGGTGACCAAAGACATAGTCC
>NW_024539160.1:0-8789 GCF_016647635.1 Suillus subaureus
TCCGGACCTCCGGATCCTCACTGCTAGCCTGATCCGTACCACCCTATCCTGTCCACCCTATGCGCACTCCATCCAGCAAGACATCCAGACTTCACCTTGTCTCAGATTCTGGACTATATCCACCTTCTCATATCCCAGTCCTGTATCCACCTTGTCTTCCAGATCCCCAGATCTCCGGACCTCCGGATATTAACTCCGGACCTATTCCCACCCTCTGTCTGATATCCTGCGCCTATCCCCATTTAGACATCTCCGCCTTTCTGGCTTTTGGTTACCTCTTGTTCTGTCTTGCTTATTGATCCTTGTATGAGTCTTCATCTCTGAGTTCATTTACTTATGTTCCGTCTTACTTACTAATGTGTTTCCACATGCTCATACATAGCCTTGCTCCTTTGCTTACTGATCCCCTCAGATATTGTTCAGTATATAACCCCTGTAGATACTCCTGTAGTTCCTTAGTTTGAATATCAACTTAGACTTGCCCAATCCTCTCTCAGACTTTGGTCCACCTAAGTCTGTCCTACTCATCAGGCCTAGGGATTGATTCCCTAGGCTGGAGCTTTGCCTTTCCAGCACTTACCCTCTTTCCGGACTTAGGTCCAATCCCTGTTCTCTCTGACTCTACCTTAGGGTAGTCTACCTCTGTTTGCTTCTACATTGGACTTCATCTGATGTAGCCCCTATTCCTTCCGGACCTCCCATCCCTTGTACCTCTGGGCATCCTGTCTTTTGGATGTTCCACCCTCCATACCTTTGGACGTTCCGCCCTCCTAACCCTTGGACGTCCTATCCCTCTGTACCTTCAGACGTTCCGTCCTCCTAACCCTCAGATGTCCTATCCCTCTGTACCTTCAGACATCCTGTCCTTCATACCTCTGGACATCCTGTCCTTCTGTCCTCTGTCCTCCTGTCCTCCTGTCCTCCGGACCTTCAGATCTCCCATCCTTTCATCCTGTTTCCTGTAGAAGTATTACCTTGCAGTGGGAACTCTCCTGAGCACTTCCTGTGTTCCTCCGGAACTCTCCCGTGCTCCTCTGGACTTCATCGGACCATCATCGGACCTCATATGAAATGAAGGGCCCATACTCGGGTAAGGGGCACAGTGTATGAGCTGTTGTGCACTGATGGATATGACAAAGACTGAGCGCAGTAGTTAGTAATACAGTAATGGGAATAGCTGGAACCGGAGAATATTTGTAAGCACAGCATGGAAGAAAGACAAGTCCAAAACATAGACTCACCGGATTGGATACTTAGGATTAGCATATCATAGTATATAAACTGTATGATTATTTACATTAGCAGAGAGTCAGAATAATATCTCAAGTCTCACCTTAACTTCTAAAGTCTCATAACCAGATGAGCTGAGGCCAAGCCCCTCTGAGTCAGTCTCTCTCTCCTTTGAGCATGGTTCTTAACATAAAGAAAGAAAGAAGCCTCTACCTCTGGGGTGAGAGGAAGGCTACTGACTCTCTAGATGTTGGTTGAAGTGTGCCAGGCAATATGTTTGACCCTTAAGGGAAGCAAATAAAGCAAATATCCACAAAGTGACACTGGGTCAACTCTGGTGAAGCACATGTGCGGGAATATGGAGCGCATAGGAGTGCAAAGCATGGGAATAAGGCACAAGCTGTGTGCTAACATGTAAAGAACTAGTGAATGGCATGAAGATGTAAACTGGGACTGCTGAATGGTGACTGATGCTGATGGACTGTTGCTGAGGGCTAGGGCAACGACTGAAGCATGCTAACTGAAGATGATGATTCTCACTATGAGATACTAAGTGACATGATGGTGGTTGGTGTATTCTGTGGTGGTGGTGGTTGGTGTCTGTGGTATGGTACCTGTATGAAAACTTCCTAGGCAACAGGTACGCTGTGCCTAGGCACACTCCCAGGGTTTGGAAGTGAATAGGGAGCACTCTATGTATGTAAAATGATGTAACTAAGGGTCCATGATGAAATCATGTATTATACAATGCTAAATATGGTCTGATATGAGAATAAACAGGAAAGGACTCACTAGGGAACTGGTTGGACAATGGATGGATGCTCTGGGATGCTGCACAACAAAGTGCGACCAAGCGTGGGAAGAGCGCACTAAGCGCATGCGTGGGAATGCGTCGCATAATGCGGGAAAGTCATAGATGGTGAGTCATACACTATACCAATCATTGTGAGTTGTAATATGGGCAATATACACCTAGAGGAATCTTGTTCCCTACATCAGAAGCTCTCCATATCATCCTCTTGCAATCCTGTAAGATGAAAACCTTGTAAGACTGCCATAATCTCAGCTAGCATCCAAACTCTGCAGTCATAACTGTTCGTCTGCCAAGGTTCAAGCTGGAAAAATGTAGTTAGTAAGGACTGAGACTTCACAACCAATAAATTTACAATAAGTGGATGAGCTACCCATTCTCCAAGATCAAGTGATACTGCAGGGTGGTGTCGATGAGCAATAGATAGTAGATGAGACACAAGTGTCATAATAGCCTATGTGGATAATGTCAGTATTCCTGCATATACTATAATAATGCACTCACCTTGATGTCATGTTGCCAAGGGTGCTCCTCAGCTAAACTGTCAAAAAGATAGAATTTCCTGGAGGAGCAATGGATAACACAGAGTACCCAATGACCAACAGGAACTGGCCAATGAATGGGCAATATCCATACTTCCTTCTCCCAATAACATGTCCACAAAGTTTGATGCCAGAGGATCTCATCAGGTGCGTTGTATCGAATACGTGGGAGGTCATGAGTAGAGAGAATGGCAGTGCGCTGCGCAGCATGTGTGGACATGTAGGCATCATGCAGCAAGATTGCACATCTGTTGAGACACACATCATTGAGGCATGCAGTAGGGGAACCGAGGAAGGAGATATCCCTTGGATCAAATACTTGTTCCAGGAAGCCATGCTGAGAGGGCCATATCTTAGCTGTACCTGACCCTTGCGCAGCAAAACTCAGATCCTTGTAGGGCACAGGTGATTCATCAACTTGAAGTATCTATCCATGGTTTCAAAAGAGCAAAGAAGATGGAAGATGGTGGCGTACCTCTGGAATTGCCCAGCAAATGGTAATGCTGGCTTTTCCCACATCGCCAATATCTTCTGTATCTTTGTTAGCAGTGGCATCCTCTTCAAGGAAATCAGCAAATGCAATTTGATGTGCATCGACATCTGATGGCCCTGCTTCGAAGTCTGGGATGTCATCATCTTGGTGATCAATTTCCAGTGTTAATGCATCATTAATCAAACTGAGGTTGGCTTCGCTGGTTGCACCTCCTGTAAGTGTCTTCACGACATCTGAAGCTTCTCTAGCATGACTAGAAAAGCAAGCTGCAGAAGCAAATGGATTTACCAAGTGTGATTTTAGCTGAAGAAAGTGGTCTCGGCGGGTTTGGAGCAAGAATATCAATGGTTGGTCTATTGAGATTGTCAGAAAATGGCAGAATGAAGCACTGGAATCACTTACTTGCATCAGAAGAAAGCGCAAGCTCTAAAGCAGAGAGCTCATCTCCAAAATAAGAGCACAGGTTGTCAGCTTCAATACTGAGACACTGCTGTTCCTCTTGACATTGATCGTGTTTGAGGAGGGCATGGATTCCATCTCTCACATCCAAATCATTCAACCAGTGTGGTATGTCTCCTGCAGAGGGCATAATCCAGACATCCTCCATTAGGGTCTGGTCATTGTGCAAATCTGCAAGTTTGGTCGGAAGTGCTGTTGGAAGTGGTATCCCCCATGAAGGGTCATAGAGGCTGTCTAGGCGCTCACAATAAGAGTTGAACTTACGAATAGCAGTCATCAGTGCTGGTTGTCTCTTTGCTATTGCTTTATGAGTTTGTTGATGAAGCTTTGTGCCTGATATGTTGGAATTAGTTTGAAAGTAAAATGATTGATTTGATTAGGTCTTACCCAAAGCTTGCTGAGCCCCACCAACTGCCCTGTCCAGTTTATCCCACTTGAAAAAACTACCAATTGCACGTTTGTGTATATTGATCTTGAGGTCGCATGCCATCAGAAGGGTATGGACGAAATCCAGATTGACACCTTGAAGCTCTGGAAACCTGTCCTGAATGTTGAGTGAAGCATAGAGCGCTTCGACCTTCTCCATTAAACATTGGTGGCCCCTCTCTAAACCATTGAGAGCAACCATGGTGTTATCCAATGCTGCCTCCCTTTTGAGCATGGTGCAGGTGGTCTGCAAGGCCTGATCTGAAGTGATTATATCAGCCTGTAAAGCAAGAACTGTATCCAGTTCTTTTTTGAGACATGCAGGAGCATCTAATAAGAAGCCAGTCAGCAAATAACGAAAGTGCAAATATGTATGACTTACAAGCATGAATAAATAGTTGCAAATGTCATTTGTCAGCCCACAATGACTGTTAGAGACACCACAGGTAGCGAGGACGTCCTGTGTGGCATTTGTTTGAGTCTTAATGCCACGAATTCGTCACTTGACCCAATCACTGAGGTCTGTGCACATTTCAGCTCCGATGGCGGCTGCCTGGCAGTCTATAAGCCATAGACATTGCTGACACTAAAGCATGCCAGAATGAATATGTGAAGTTGTGTGAAAAGGAGATGTACTGACTGATGATGAACGCTGAATACCAATCAGATGCACAAGTCGTGACCAAAGTTGCTTGGTGCCTTCTCCATCTGATAAACCGAGTCCACTGCACATACGGGGATTGTAGATAAGCTGGCATCCCCACTTGTGTCCATAGGCATGCATAGCCATCATTGCAAAGCAGAGGCATGAAGTAATAGAAGTGTCTAGAATGTCATACTGCAAGTTGTTACTAGGTGAATACACAATGAATGATTGAAAAGCATACCTGTGAAAGCAAACGAGATAGTACACAGCCAACATCATACAAAGTAATGACTGTTGCATTGGTAGGAAGAAGTGAGAACAGATGTTCTAATAAGGCGACAGCATATTTCTGCTGCTCACTGGGTGTATCAATGTTTGCAAAGAATAGGGGGATATCATGGTGGCAAATGAGCACCATCAAACCAGTGTCATCAAAACTATCCATAGCAGCCTTCTGCTTTTTGCCATTGGCAGCTTCATATGAGTTCTTGCACTGGTCAATGACCTCATTAGGTATGAGATTTTGTGCCCATGTCATAGCAGGGCGCTTCCGTTTCTTGACTATTTGAGAGCCAACTAAATCGACATCCATCTTTGGTAAGAAATATGATGGTTTGTAGAAGCGAGGGCAGTCACCAGCTGAGCGCTGGTGACAATGATGAAAGTTTCCATCTGTAGCGATATGAATATCGCCTCCTTGATCAAGTGCTCAGCCATACATCACTCCTGCAAAACAAGCAGGACAGTGCTCAACAAGAATCGATGCGCAACACTCCCTGTGTAAGAGAGATGCTTGAGGGTTGTGAGAGGTTGTTGGAGGGACACAAGAGGTTGTTGGAGGACTATGAGAGGTTGTTGGAGGGCTATGAGAGGTTGTTGACAGATAGGGAGGTGAGGGCTCATAAGCAGCATGGATCTTGTCATGAGCTTGCTGAATTGCGCCTTTGATCTTTCGCTCCACCTCAATCTGGAGGATATCATACCACTGAACTACACTTCCAAGACTCTTTCTGAAGGGTTCCTGGATGGTGTATCCCTGTAACTCACGGTGAGCATTATCACAAGCATCAGAAGCATATGCTTACATGCAAGTCTGTTAATTGGAACCCTCAGCAAGTGTAATGAGTTTTCAATGCAGCTGTGAGTGCATTTACTGCATCACATGAACATTCAAACAGTGCTCAATAAAAGGAAAGCAATTCTATAGACACTGCCATCCTTGGCTGCATGGGTGCAGTGGGGAATAAACCATGGCAAATAAGGACTTGTGGGAGTGTGGAGCAATTGCAGCTCAGGATGTCGGTTGAGACAAATCCTAAAGTTAAGTCAAGCTAGGCCCTCAATGACAAGAAGCCTGGATACACTTATGGTCAAAGAAGAGGCAAACAATGGTTGTGCGCTTTTGAGCACATGAACTAGTAACGTATGCAGATATGATAGGATGCGACTTCTCAAGTGGTTGTCCAAAAGTTCTTGCAAGATAAGTTAAGAGAGGTTCAATTAAGGTGGGGATAACTCCTGTCCAATTTCCATAGAGCTTGTGTGATGTCTTGTCAGGAAGGATACAGCATTGGGACTCAATTGGTCGTGTCTTGTCGCACTGATTCGGAAAGGGTGGATGTTGAAGTTCTGGTTTAGCATGATCCAATTCATACACCCATTTGTCACCATCGTTTAATTGGTCTATAGTCATGTCAATGTTAGAACTGGTTGAATTGAGTGCAGGGGTAGTGGTTGGCTCTGTTGAACTTGCATTGATGAGTGCTTCCATGCATAGGGCAAGTTTGCGACGTTTGATATCTGCACCAGGGATAATGATGAAGGTTTGAGTTTTTCTCTTGTCTTGAGACTTGCAGGGACTGACAGAATGCCTCCCAAGCCCCTGGCTGGAGGCTAGCACTGACACTTGGTCTGCATGACGCATTATTGCTGAGGAGTGGTGAATGGGTGAATGTCAGAATGCTAGTACATAGACTCAAACTGTATTTAACATTATGCACATACTGAGACCACGTGGAATCATCATGGATGCAGCATGGTGCCTCATGGTACTTAGCCTATCACAAAACAAAGTGGGTGGGTAGGGAGGTGCCCAGAAATGCAAGAGCATTAAATGGTGGATTGAGTAGTACTAGGATATTGAGAGGGCTATGGTAGAGGGGCACAGGGAGGTGCTGGAGGCCTGTGAAGGAATACAAGAGCATGAACTATAATTAGATGGCGGGAGGGTGGGTCTCAGAGACTAGTTTCCCACAACATAGAAACCAGGTCTCTTAGACCCTTTATAGGTCCCAAAAAGTACTGCCTGAGGTGGCCCCACAGGTACAAAAACCCACACCTCAACTAGGATGTCTCTGGCTATGCAAGCTAATGCCTGTCACTACCACACTAACTCCATGATGCAGATCGAAGATTTTGCACTCATGATTGTTGGCAACATTATGATATGAAAGTCTGATAACCGAGGCAGAGAGCAAGAAGGTGCTCATGAAGAGACAGATGGCCCAAGGACAAGGAGCAGGGATAGTAGATATTGAGATATGTGCTCACACATGGGTAGAACATGAGTTATCTGTTTGCTTCATGTAGATCTCATCTATTTTTATCATAACAGTGCAAGCGCCAGTCCCCGACTCTTTTTTGGGTCACATGGTGAAAAGTTCCTCATGTGAATAGGAAGATAGGTTGTGGGATGGCAATCTCTTTACCCCATGCCTTGATGAACCTGCCTGCATCTCAGTTGACTTGGAACTGTACATATAACTGGCTAATGAGTACTTGCAATGTAGGATGATGTTTTTCCACCAGCAGGTACGCAATTGTTAGTTTGTCCATGTCCGTACTGGTTTAGTAACTGGCTGAAACCCCATGAGTGTATCTGAGACCTGGCAGGTTCTTGATCTACATCCACAAGAGCTTCCTGGCACATGATCAAAGAACAGTAGTTATCTGTGACCCATTTATCTTTGTTAATGTCTGATCTGAATCAATCACAGTCTGAAAACTCATGCGACATATCTGACCCATGTCATGTTCTCGATCCGAGATGATGTGAGATCTGCAGCACATGATAAAGAATATCCAACCCCAACCCTGTTCTTGTCTCTAGACAGATAGTACATGTAGTGCCCAAAAAAGTGAGACACCAAGCTGTTGCCTGTACCAATGCACAGCTGAATGATCGACCATTTTTTGATTTTTTACAGGGTAGTGGTGGTCATTATCACCACTGAAGCTCCTCTTGGTACACATGGGGTTCAAGTACAAAGGAATATGAATAAGGTCACAATTCCTAATCATGATGTGAACCACTCACTTGAGCACCAGAACATCTTTCAACTTGCTTTCTCCAAGGGTGTCACATCACACTTGACACAATGACAGATGTGATATCAGACTTTAGTCGAGCTATTTGATGCAGAAGGGTGCATTTATTTTGGTGAGGCTATTTCAAAGTCATGACCTGCAAGGACATAAGAGATCATGGCTGTGGTATGCAAGATGTCACCATAATTATGTATTGTTTGCCATGGATGACCTGTACCACAATGATTCGCAACTTTCTCATGTGTATCCCACGTAGTTTGGGCTCTTGTGTTAAGGTTGTATGCAAGGGATAACTGGATCCGAAGGGCTTTGGCCTCAGCTTGTGCACGTGTCCCTTACCCAAGTATTGCCCCTTATTTCAGGAAGGCAAGACCAATGTGTCTGGAAGGTCAGATGAGTAGTGTAGTGGATCTGGATGACTTCTGGATGAAGGATAAGTATTGTAGGGCTAATCTGGACGAGTCCAGACTAGAAACTAACAGTAATGGACTGTCGGAGACAGAGGCAGATACGGATAGACTATAGGAATCAATCCTAAGTCTCAGAGGGTGACGAGAGTAGGATACTCAAGTCTGGAGGACAGGAATGAGTAGAACTAAGATGATATTCGAACTGAGGTACTACAGAGAGTTACAGGAGGTTATATACTATAGGTATCTAACAGAATGATCAATCAGCAGAGTCCAAGACTATGTACGAAGCATATGGATAGTTCATTGGTAAGTAGGAATGGATCACAAATCATGAAACGGAAATGAAACATAGGTAACGGATCAGGAGCAGGAGGAGGATATACAGATAGCCAAAATACCGGAGCTAGGGGATTACTGAAAGGAGACAGTGCTGGTTGTGGAT
>NW_024539161.1:0-8760 GCF_016647635.1 Suillus subaureus
CACTCACCTACAGGGAACTCGTCCATATGGACTTGTGGGGCCCGCGCAGACTACCAGCCTTGGCAGCATGACCTATTATATTAGTTTCATGGATGATTACACCCGTGAAACGAAGGTTGAGTTCCTGAAAGCTAAGAGTGAGGTGGAGGCATTCAAGAGGTATGAGGCGCACCTTACTGTCAAAACCCTGGGAGTCTATGAAAAGTTCGATCAGACCGTGGAGGGGAGTATCTGAGCGCAGAGTTGATAAGTATCTGTTGGACCAGGGGATCGAGAGACAACTCACTGTCCACGATTCACCCCAGCAAAATGGAGTGGCTGAGCGCCTAAATAGGACCCTGGTCGAGCTCACTAGAGCGATGCTCATAGGACGAGACCTCCAAGTTCCTGTGGGGGAAGCAGTGAATTATGCTACCTGGTTAAAGAACCACTTACCCTCGAGTGCCATACCTGGTGCTACTCCTCACCAACTTGTCCATAGGGAGACCCAACCTGTCCATGGCCCAGGAGTTCGGATCAAAGCTGTATGTCCACCAGGCGAATGCTGGAAAGCTCGAACCATGCGCTGAGGAGGCTGTTTTCATGGGATTGACACAGATAGCAAGGCTGCTGTGTATACTGGCCAGCGAAAAGGCGAGTCTCCATCAAGCGAAATGTAATGTTTGCGCCCGACATGCTTGTTGACCAGGATGTGCTGAACAAGGGGGAGTCAAGACCTATAGAAGAGGAGATGAGTACTGATAGCAATGCACCTAGTGTCCAGCCCATCCCACTTACTCCCACTCCTACTCCAAATGCTACTCCAAACACCCCAGAACCCAGGGAAAGCTGAGCCAGACCAGCTCCAGGGTACTATGCCCAGCTCCAAAAGGGCCACCAACAGCAGCTGTAGCCATCGAATCCCTGAAGGACGCGTCAGATTTGGATCTTCTAGAGAAGGAAGCTCACATTCACTTAGCCTTAGTGATGGCTGAGCCAGAGCCCACCTTGCAGCAGGCTCTGAATGGTCCAGACGGTCCAGAATGGCAGGAAGCGCTAGACTACGAGATCAGTCAGCTGGAGAAGTTGGGAACATGGGACATCGTGGACTTACCTCAGATCAAATATTATACCCTGCCACTTCGTGTTAGCAACTAAGCGAGGCCCCAATGGCAAAAGCTCAAGCTAAGAGCATGACTTGTCGCAAATGGACAACGTCAGCAATACAGCGTCGACTACTTCAACATGTTCACCCCAACGGCAAATATGAGCACAATACGTACTGTATTAAGCATGGCAGCCCAGAAGGACTGGGAGATTCATCAGGTGGATGTAAAGAGTGCTTACCTCTATGCAGATGTCAAGGAAGACATATATATGAGGGCGCCACCAGGATATCTGAAGGACAGTCAGGAGAGAAAGGTACTAAAGCTAAAGCGCAGCTTGCCTGGCTTGAAGCAGGCAGGTTTTGAGTGGGCAGAGGAACTAGCTGGAGCGTTTCTGAAGATGGGTTTTAGCCACTCCCAGGTTGATCAAGCAGTATATTTCAAACGTACCCCAAAAGAGCACATCGTCATCACCATGTTGGTTGATGACATGGCCGTCACCGCCAATCACAAGTCCCACATTCTCCAATTCAAGTCGAAACTTGGCGAATTCTTCGAGATATCCGACCTGGGCAAGCTATCATGGTTATTAGGGCTAAAGGTAACAAGAGATAGAGTGGGACACACCATTACCCTTTCTCAAAAGGCCTACATCGACACAATCGTTGAGCATTTTCATCTGGGGGATGCTAAGACCGTCCAGACCCCCATGGAACCAGCCACCTCCCTGTCCATAGATCAGTCCCCTGGAACACATGCAGAGCTAGCCGCCATGTGAGATGTACCTTATCAACAAGCCATCGGCTCATTGATGTACGTGGCGACGAGCACGCGTCCTGATATTGCCTTTGTGGTAGCAACATTGTCGCAATTCATGTGAAACCCCGGAAGGGCACACTGGGAGGCTAGTAAGTGAGCTCTTCGCTACCTAAAAGCCACTGACGACTTTGAGCTCACCTTGGGATCTATGGATGCTGGGATTGAAGTGTTTGTCGATGCAGATTGGGCTTCACAGCCACACAGGCACTCCATGAGTGGGTACATAGTACTCCTCAATGGAGGCCCAGTGTCCTGGAGCATGAGAAAGCAGCCCATAATCGCCCTATCGACAGCAGAAGCTGAGTACATTGCTCTCACCAGTGTAGCAAAGGAAATACTGTACCTTCAACTACTCCTTGGCGAACTCTATGAACCACCAAGCCTCCCCACCCCCATATTCTGCAATAACCAAGCCACTATAGCATTAGCATCCACCGGAAAATTTCAATCATGTATGAAGCATATCGACTTGAGGTACCACTTCATCCACTCACATGTGAAAATGGCACCTTCAAGCTCCTCTACTGCCCCACAGACAATAACGTCGCTGATGCATTCACCAAGGCATTGCCCTGCCCCCGGCTACAAAAGCTATGCACCCACATGGGTCTGGCATGCGCTCGAGGGGGAGTGTCGAAGTCCGAATGATCCGAAGAGAAAGAGAATGAGGAAGCCAAAGGATCTGACATGATAGGTACAAGCGAGAGAGAGAGGTCCAAGCACATGAGGCAGACAGGCCAATAGGCTGCGCCCAAATGACATTGGCTTGCGCCCTGCAATATACATATGTCAGAAAACTTCACCTTTGTGTTCCTTACTTACCTTCCTATAAAACCAAGCGCCCATCAGACGCACACATCTCAGTTCTAGTTGAAACTGAGATGTGAGTACTTGGAAACATGTATGTCAGCAATTACTGACCAAAACCGTAGTGTACCTTTGTGTTCTAGGTACTATACACGTTAATATGAGTTCTAGTTGAAACTGAGATCGTACCTTTGTGTTCTAGCTCCCTCTCCCGTCATTCGCTCGCCTGTTCTCGCAACAGCTATAACGAACACCGACTCAGATTCGGAGTGCACGCAGACGACGCAACTAAATTTGTACAGCAACCTCAATATCAGACTGCATCGGGATAGCGACTTCACAAAGAAACAGCCTCATTATAGCTGCGTGTTGTATGTGAGACTTAGCACTACAAAGCACTATAAAAGTACCAGGTATTAGTATGTACCTCACCTCTGTGCTGAAGAAAGACGGGCACATTCCCTGGCAGGTACTCAGCACCTTATCAGGCTCAGAATACCAGCAGAAATAGTGCAGCCCCATCATACCAAACACAGCACTTGTTCAGGCGTTCAAAGATCACAAAGGAGGCACATTAGCAGTTGCCGTCTTCCCCGACGGCGAATGGTAACGGGCTCATGCAACAGGTCGCCTCGTCTGTGGGACTTGAAGAATGGGATCATGCTGAGGATGGAGAGGCATTGCAACGCAGTAGGAGCAATGTCAGTGGTAGGGCATGGACTCAGCAATTGGTAGCAAGCGGTGGTATGAGTGGAGGACTCATTGCCTGAGACGGAGACACTGCAACGGCGAGTCTCTCACCCAAGCTATCAGAGGCCGCTCCCGCTGGATTTCTCGATGACGACGGACCGGGGCAGGGGCCGTGGTCGAGTCACGAATACAGTCTGATTGTGATATGAAATATCTGAACGTGCTGTGGAAAAAGTGGACAAAATAATTAGAGAGGTGATGAATACTATCATCGACGGAAGATATCCCCAGGCGCCTCCAGCCGAGATCTAGTCACAAACAAAAGGGGGTAGATGGATGGTATTGCGAATCTACAGGTGGGATGAGGCAAAGGACTTTAAAACTTCAAAGACTAGTGGTACGGCAGCCGAGGGAAGAAGGATTGTCCGTAGATAATGGGATGGGCAATGGACGTATCATTACAAAAGTCAAGCTTGGAAGAACAGCCATGTAACAAAAGGGGATGATGTTCCAGTCGTGATGAAGTACAATGCGGAAGGAATTAGTCCAGGGAAAAAGGTTGGAGATTGAAAAGGTCATCAAGTGACGACTGCTTCCTAGTGCCAACCTCAAAACGTTGGGCTTTTGTTCGAACAAATGGCCTTCGAAGACGAGGGGGCTCCCAGTTGTCGCTCGGCAGGTATTGGTGAAGAGCTGGTGGATGGTACGTATTTGCAGCTTCTGACTTCACATATTTTGCAAGCTGGTGGATTCTGTGCTTTTTTTTCGCCCAAGCATCCGGTGCTAAAAATTATTGGTCAATCTAGGTCTCCTGAATACTTATCGCAGCAGTTTTACGTACGTAACATAACGTCCGACGTTGCGTATGACGTCCGTGCCGACGAGACAGCAGTAGTATGTGCTGCAATTTGAGCGGTGCTTTTACAAGCGGCTAGTGGGTTCTTAGGCACTAGCAACTCCTCAATGCCCAGTTGGGCACGAGTGTCCACTCCTCCGCACCGTATGACGAAATTACTCTCTAGAACAAACAGAAGCGAAGCGATTCGATCTGTATAAATGATGAATACGGAAATCCAACAGAATAACGACTGATGTTTACCCCCTATGTCAGCGGGAAACGCGTGCCTGCGGCGTCTGATCCAAACAAGTGTTTTGAAATACGCCGACTTGTACGGCAAAAGTTCCTCTGGACAAAGAACGAAAAGGTACAAGACCACTCCCTCACGTTTGAGAGTCATGCGTGCGCCCTTCATACCGAGAACATTATTGAAAGAATTTGCGAGACTTGAGAACATATTTACCTCAGTCAACGCGATTATCTGAAATCATGGTCAGTTAACTATAAATGATTTGATTGTAAAGGCGAGACCTTTCGACTGTAGCGTTGTAATTCATAGTCTTCCAAGTTACTGAATTTCATTAAGTCATAAATACCGTCCAGAAAAAAGCTTAGAGAGCCCAGACGGTCTACCAGGTCTTCAACGACTTCTCGACAATCGAGTGCAGGGATGTCGGCATTCATGATGCGAAGTGTAAGTAGATGGGAAGATGGAAAGAGGCAGAACGAAGAAAAATACTGCCAACACGGAATATAAAGTGTTTGTATCACCGGGTCCACAAGTATTAGAAGTGCTTGCCACAGGCCGTACAAGTACATCAAAAACGCTGCAGTTTCCAAACAGGAAATGTAAGATGTGGATGTTGTGGGCGGTGTGTGGGCGGCGGGCTGCTGATTGTCAGCCATAGCGTGCGTAAACCTGAGCTGTAGTAAAGATCCTGTTTGAAGGAAGGGATCCAAGAGTTTACCTACGCTCAAACACGTGAGCTGGACGTGCAACCATGCCATGAATAAAAGTGCAAAGGTTCTGATTCCTGATGCAGAAACGTAAGGATAATCCGACACAGTAGTCGTTAACTTTGTATGGGTTCATTAGGTGTCTTTATACATATGCATCAGATATATCAGGTACGAGCGAGTTTCAAATCGTATCAAACAATCACCTCATGAGTTCATAACCCTTCCATAAGTCTCCGGAGAATGGGGGCAGTCTGCTTCCTCGTCGCGCTCGCATTACCCTGCTTGTATGCCCTTGCAACATATGACTCCCCAAACTGCGCTTCATCGGTCGTGACTTCTTCAGCATCCTCGTCCTCAGATTCCTCAGCCGCGTTAGCGCCGCCAACGAACTTTGAGAAATCGAGCCTTTTCAACTTGAGCTCTTCGCTTGATTCGAGGCCCTGCCAAAGTTTCTCTGCGATGCCTTCATCTGCCTTGATTATCCAAAGTTGCTCCCGCCTTCCCTTGCCCTTCTTGCTTCGAAAAGTAGTGAGTATGCCAAGAACGCTCAGATCTCTTTCGGCGAGCCAATCTTGAATTTCTTTTACAGGATAACTCGATGATGCAAAGAATGCAGAGAGGCGAAGTGGGACGGTGGCAAGACCCGCTCTTATTGCATCGGAAGATAGCGTAGCATCCTTGGATGCAGGCGTGCTGAATGCGTACTCCTTGTAGTCTCTCCGCAGCAGGTCCCGCGTGCTGAGGTGGGATACGGATAGCTTCTTCTCTCCCAACGTCGCGGACAGAGACTGAACGGAAGGGAGGTGAGTGATTTGTTGTTTATCTGATGATGCGGAGACTTCTTCATTGTGTTCTAAAAGGGACTGGAAATTAAAAAGGCAGCTGCCTCCCTGTCGACATCCATAGCTTTTCTCCCTCTTTTAGGCCATGGGTATCGATCAAAATAGCACTCAGCAATAGCATTGACAATTCTGTGGGTATGGGAAGATCGGGGGACGATTGATACAATCTTGCAACAAGAGACGAGCAACTTCCGGCCGGTTCGACTATCCTGGGATCAGCTGATCCTTGTATTGTCCTTCGTCCTCGTGGTGATCTATCACTGCAACAACCCTGGCTGTTGGAGATGCATGTCTAGTGTGAAGGACATTGTGATCCACAAGTGCAAACTGCGACACTTGTGATGGCATAGGATCACCAGAGCAATAGAGCTCTTCAAAAGGGTATTTGATTCCAGCGAGACCGAGGGCGTGCAAATTCTCTGCTCTAAGGACGAAATCATCCTTAGGTGTAGCTACGTATGCGATCGCTTTTTCGCTCGTGTCGGAGCGCAACCATGCATATGCGAGTGCACTAGCGAGAGAATCAAGATCTATGTGGTGCAAACAACGGTAAGGACTGAAACGAGCAAAATACGGTTGAGCATACGCCCGCTTCATTGCCCATTACTACTGTCCATCCCTCCCCATTATCAGCTAGAAAATTTGCCTTCCGGGACCTGAGGTATGACGAAAAGTTGCCAGTTGACATTGAGCTTCCCGCAGATGTTACCGGGGAATCTGAGCTTTAGACTTGCCAATGAAGTGGATGTAATTTTTGAAAGTCGGGGGAATAATTGCAAGAGACCACGAAAACACATAGGATCGCCAGGTAGGAATATCTGGTAAAGATCATACGAGTCGGAGCGTCAAATCACATGCATGACGATGCGGATGCTTTTTAAGGGTTTGCTATAGTTTTGAATATTCAATTTTGCTTTACTACCCGCGTTGATGTCTCCAGTATGAACGTGCTTATTGTCGGCGCTGGCATCGCTGCTCAGCTCTTGCCCACGCACTATCACAGTCTTCAGCTCCACAACGTCGTATTGCACTCCTCGAGCGGAGCCTTGCTGAACCTGACCGCATAGTCGGCGAGCTGCTCCAACCTGCCGGTGTCGCCTTCCTCGACAAGCTTGGCTTACAAGGTGCATTAGAAGGTATAGACGCGATACCAGTACACGGATATGCGGTCGTTCAAGATGGTCGCATTGTCCATATCCCGTATCCTGACGGACGAGAAGGACGGAGTTTCCACCATGGACTATTCGTGCAGGGACTGAGGGAACACGCAATGCGCGCAAAAGGTGTGGACGTCATCGAAGCAACCGTAAATGCACTGGTGGAAGAGGAAGGAAGGGTCGTCGGTGTAAAGGCTACGCGTTCTAGCGGGAAGGAGAAGGAAGTTATCCGCAGACTTAACAGTTATTGCGGACGGGTGCTTCTCGAACTTCCGTAATACCGTACAAGGTCCATCTGCACGCCCTTCAAATACCAGGTCGCATTTCTGTGGTGCGATACTCAAGGATGCACGATTGCCGATATCGCAGCACGGCACTGTCGCACTCGTACGTGGCCACGGACCTGTTTTGCTATATCAAATATCGGAACACGATACCCGCATTCTCGTAGATGTAAAAGGTCCCATACCATCTGACTTGAAGGTTTGTTTTTCGCTGTTCATAGTGACATGCGCTCAAGACCCCCCAAAGAACATATCATCCTCGCTGAAATTTTGCCTTCCCTCCCTAATCAACTACATGAGCCGATCCCGTGCTGCTCTTGCTACTGACGTGTTCGCCGCATGCCTAACTCATTCCTACCGCCTGCCTCTCAGACGCACAAACGTGGTGTCATCCTTCTCGGGGACGCCTGGAACATGCGCCATCCGCTAACAGGTGGCGGTATGACCGTTGCACTGTCCGACGTATACATACTTTCCCAGCACCTTGATAAGATAAACGATCTATTGGACTGGAGCCAGATGAAGGACGTCCTCGACAAATGGTGGTGGGAACGCAAAGGGTTGGCTGCGACCATCAACATTATGAGCGTTGCCCTTTACGACGTGTTTGGGGCTGATGGCGAGTGTTTAACTGTCTTCCAAGACGGATGTTTCAAGTATTTCGAAAGGGGAGGGGAATCTGTCCGTGGTCCAGTATCATTGCTGAGCGGGTGAGTGATTTCCCAGTCACGACTGCCGTGTTTTCTGTGTTGACTGCCGACCTAGAATTGTACCTTCAACCTCACTCCTTGCATACCACTTCTTCTATGTGGCAATTTATTCTATATGGGTGCTCTTTGCACATCCTCGACGTATACACACGCCTCGTGCAAATAGCGAGTCACATATGAATGGCACCCCCGATACGACTGGGAATGGTGGAGTACACACTGACGAAAAACATTCGGACATGCATATCATGCAAATACCCTCAATACTAGATTACCCTCGACTATTCTGGCTGAGCTGTAGAGTCGTACGTCCCACTACTTGATCTTCAGTGATGCCGGCTAACGTTTTTATGTAGTTATGGACAGCGTGTGCAATATTTGGACCCCTACTATGGACAGAGATTCGTTGGTGGTGAGCTTGTCAGTTAGATTAGAACGATTTAGGACAATTTCTATATTTTGGAATTATTGTACATACTTATGGCACCTAATCGTGTGGAGGTACAGCTGTGAATAGTATTCTGATGTGTTTATGGCTTGTTCTGATCTTCCACATAAGTCTGTTATT
>NW_024539162.1:0-8591 GCF_016647635.1 Suillus subaureus
CTTCAGTGACAAACTCTATATTATACAGGTCACCCAACCTACATAATATCCCATATAAGATGGGCCAGCGGACTATGGGCTGATGTTATGTATATCCTCGATGTTGACAGGTGGGCTGGGAGGGATATTATTTCTGATGGGGACAGGTGGGCCCATCTATGCTGATGTTATAAATATCCTCAATGATGGTGGATGGGCCAGGAGAAATATTATTACTGATGGAGATGGATGGGCCCATCTGGGTAATATGTAGAGTAGGATAGACATATATTATAGACAGCTGGGCTGAAGAGACATGTATGGCAGATATTATTATATAGACAGGTGGGCCAATGTATTAGTATTATTTTGTAGATGGGTGGGCCAATGGGGCAGTGAAATACTTATTATATATATGGGTGGGCCAAGGTGGGGGTATATTAGATAGACAGGTGGGCTGAGGTGGGGGTATATTAGATAGATGGGTGGGCCGACATAGGGGCATATTACATGGACAGGTGGGCCAACATAGGGTATATTACATAGACAGGTGGGCCCAGATACATATCATTTAGACATATGGGCCAAGGTATTGGTATACTATATGGACATATGAGCAATGCTGTTGCACTAGTTTTGATCCAAGTCGTGAATGACATTCAGACTCAGATCCTGTCAATGTTGATCAAAGTTAACACAGCCAAGCACCCCATCGACTCAGAATCCAGTGATACCTTGGAAGATGGTCCATAGATGTAAGGGCCAAGGTATGTGTACAGCCAAGCACCCTGTCGACTCAGAATCCAGTGATACCTTGGAAGACGGTCCATAGATGTAAGGGCCAAGGTATTTGTATACTATATGGACGTATGGACATATAGGCTGAGGAAGTGATATATATTATATTGACGGGTGGGGCTAGGTAGTTGTTATCACGCATAAACATAAACCCAACACCCAAAACCCAAAACTCAAAACTCAAACATCAAAACAAATTTCAAAACTCAAATTGCCGAGTGCTGGGTCCCGAAGCCCAAACATCAAACCCCGAACATTGAAACCCAAAACTCAGAAGTCATAAAAATGTATGAGTTTTGTAGGTAGTTGTATATCATCCAAATCAAAGGAGGTAATAATTCAAAGTCATCTAATGATGAAGGTCACAAGTGCCAGAAAATCAAGCACCCAGTAGAGACACGAACATGCAGCACCGACTACCAAGTAGCTAATGCACACAGCATGCATTGCCCTACGAGAAGTCAAGTTCCGACTACCAAATATCAAGTGAAGGGTACCGAGATCTGAGGCCCGGGTCTTGACAAACAAATATCTGATATCCAGCACACTTCCAATCATCTGGTATTTCATTAAGCAATGGATGATAACACATCTTTGGAAAATAACATCATGCAAGGCTCCCTTATCTGATCCTTGCTATCTCCACCCTCTTTAACTCCAAAGTGTGGACATGCAGGGTTTGGTGTCTGATTTCCCAAGATCAATTCCATCATGACTGTTTCTTCCACTTCCGATATTGAAATAACCCTCTGGCACACTTGGGCCCTGACTGTCACTCATGAGGCATGTGAATATACTGAATGGAAATTCAATGCAGAGAAGACAGGAGGAGACCCAGTTATACCTTCTCCAAACCTAGACACTGATCTGGTGATGGCTTGCAATTGATTGGTTGATTGCCTGATAAAGGCATATAAAAATCCCAGTGGGTCTTCCTGTGGATTCAGAAAATTTGTTTTATCAGTCAAATTGCTTCATCACAGTTCAGATGCAGATCAATGTTGCAAGATACAGCAAAGTGATCTCCCCAAAGGACACCAGGCATAATGAAGAGAGAGAGGAGAAGTTGCTTGAGAGGTGTCCTCCTGGCCATGAGGGCACAAAGTTAGTGGAGATACCCGCAACAATTCTTGATGCATCCGGTGCCATCATCGCATGGTATGTCCTGGACACCCTGACCGATGCCACCCAGGTGTGTAATATATATTGTTACCTGATGGATATTGAACATCAAATTGTGCTGTCATATCCTGCATGCCAGACATAGATCCCATCATATTCCCACGCTTTCCGGACCTATTTCCGGACCCCACATCCAACTCATTCCTGGATCCCCTATCCTGTCCACCCTACGCACATTCCGTCCAGCAAGACATCTGGACTTTACCTCCTCTTGGATTCCAGACTACATCCACCACCTCACATATCTCAGTCCTGTTTCTGCCCTGCCTTCCGGATCCCCAGATCTCCAGACCATTCCCACCCTCCATCTGAGATCCTGCGCCTATCCCCATTTAGGCATCTCTGCCTTTCCAGTTCTCGGTTATCTCTGTTTCTGTCTTGCTGATTGATCCTTGTACTAGTTTCATCTCCAAGTTCATTTACTTATGTGCTGTCTTACTTACCAATGTGTTTCCACATGCTCGTACATAGCCTTACTCCTTTGCTTACTGATCCTCTCAGATAGCCTTTAGTATATAACCCCTGTACAACTACAGTAGAGTCCTCAGTCTGAATATCATCTTAGTTCCTGCTCTCTCATCTTAGATCCTGTTCTACTTGCCAATCATCTTCTGGACTTCAGTCCATCTGAGTCTCATCCTTTTCCATAAGGCCTAGGGAAGGATTCCCTAGGCCAGAATTCTGGACCTTCGGATTTGTCCCCTATGTCTCTGTCCCAGGTCTAGGGATTGCTTCCCTAGGCTAGAGTCTTGCCTTTCCGGCACTTGCCCTCTTTCCAGACTTAGGTCCACTTCCTGTCCCTCTGACTCTACCTTAGGGTAGTCTACCTCTGTTTGCTTCTGTATCAGACCTCATCCAATGTAGCCCCTATTCCTTCTGGACCTCCGGACCTCCTGTCCCTCATACCTCTGGGCGTCCTGTCCCTCATACCTCCAGGTGTCCTGTCCTTCAGACGTTCCACCCTCTGTACCTCTGGACCTCCTGTCCTCCATACTCTGGACCTCTGGACCTCCTATCCTTCCATCCTGTTTTCCTGTAGAAGTGTTACCTTGCAGTGGGAACTCTCCTGAGCACTTCCTACATTCCTCCAGAACTCTCCTGCACTCCTCCGGAAGTCCTCTGGACTTTGTCAGACCATCCTTGGACTTCCTCTGAAATGAAGGGCACATACTTGGGTAAGGGGCACAGCATACAAGCTGAGGTCAAGCCCCTCTGAGTCAGTCTCTCTCTCCCTTGAGCATGGTTCTTAACATCGAGAACATCTACGTTCAAGTCATCAGGATCGTCATCTACATCAAATCCCTCTCCCAGATGCATAAGAGCAGACCAAGTGAATCCATCTATCTGGCCTTGGAGACGATTGCATTGCCGGGCAATGTCTAATCTCTGTGTCTCTGTAGTTCTTCTTCCAATTCTTCAGAGCTCGATGACCAATGCAATTTGAGCCTCTTCAATTGCCACTGATCTGCAAGCAGGTGCTGCATTATGGGCATTACCCTCCTCTAGCAGTCTAAGCTCAATCTTCTTTTTGCTCAGTGCTGAGTGCAACAATTAATTCTGACTTCGATGTAGCCAAAGTCAACTTACCCTTCTTGATATTAATCTCATATACATCCATCACCACAGGATCATTTATTCTGCTGGACTGAGCGATCCTCTCGCTGGCTAACCATTCTTTCTTTGAAGCTGCGGGCACTGCTTCATCAAGTCTGTTGAAAGCCTTTTCACTTTCGGTGATACCATTCCTTGCCTGCTTGTATTTACGGCAAAGAGTCCTTTTCATGTGGATCATCTTGCAGAAATTGGAATCATTCATCTGATAATCAAAACATTCCTTTCAATGTGGGGATGACATTCCCCGAGCAGCAGGGGAAATCAGGTTGAGACGCAACCATAGGGTCTCCATGATCTCATCATCAATCCAACCAATGCCTTCAATAAAATTCAATGCATATCGGACATAGCAGCTGTCCTGATGTCTGTGGACATGCCACAACCTGATTCCAGGAATGATGGTCAATTCTGGAACCATTTTGAGAAATTGGCTTTGATCCACCCGAACCCGAAAGTGCTTGTTGTATTGACAGTTGATGTCATAGAAGGTGACAGCCCTGGTTATGCCTTCCATGTTGTGCTGGGCAGCCTCACAAAGGGCATAATCCATGTTCATTTGTCTGCAAATGATGCACCATTAACTCATTAATGTAGAATGGCATGGTTGGCTTGCCTTTTGCCTTTCTGAAAATCTACCATCAAGTGAGGGACAAAGCAACCATGTCAGGCACAGGCAACTCCCCCAATTCCCATGGACTCCAGCTTGTGCCAAGCCACATTTGCTTGATTCACTGCCCGGTGATTGTTGTAGCTCGATTTTTCCAATGTGTCAGCAGCCTCCGCAAGATGGGTTTTATACCTGTCCTTTCCCACCATGAATCCCAACCCATCAGAAAGCCACACTTCATCAAATGGCTTGATGGGATGCAGGTGTTCTGCTTTGAAATTTCCATCCATAACAAATGACCAGGTGTATTTCCAGCTTGGAGTTGTTATTATAGCTGAGGTGACTTTTGTATCGAACTAGACTCACTCATCAAGTGATTCATCCCCTGACAAGGATACATTAATCCCAGGCTGAGGACATGTGGGGCAAAACAATGTGAGATCTCCTACATTCGGGTTGTCAGAATGATGGCCAAATCCATGCCATTTCATGGCCTTCAACTGCCTCCACTGTTGAGCAACTCTCATGAGCTCTCTGTATCGGTCCTTGCTGCATGCTGTGTCAATATAATGTCCTTTAGATGTTGGAGATTTGGCATTACTGGAACAAGATGTGGAAACATGCTTGAGGTCATTCACCAGAGCTTGCTGTAATAGTTTATTGCTGAGGTGCCGCATTCAAGGTTGTCCAATAGAAAATCATTGAGCACCCTGAAGGTGAACAAAGTCTTTGGCTTGTTAAATGATGTGGGGAAAAATCCATGTCAAAACATTTGAATGTCTGGACTCATGGCATTTGGACAATCACAGCATTGAACCTTGAGACAATGAACTCCAGACTTGTCAATGATGACCATGGTGTTTTCCTTTGGCTGGAACTCGGGTCCCGACACAGATGGTTGATCGTCAGGCTCAAGCTGGTCTTCATGCTCGTCTTCTTCGAACAAATCCCACCTATCTGTGAGGACTGGACATTGTTTGCCATCATGACTGAGGTGTATGACAAGTCCAACATGGGTGAGACAACTCTGCTCAAAGAATTGACCATTCCATTGACTGATCCAGTGGAAAGGATTGCAATGATGTTGACTCCTGCAACAGCCAGTGCAATATAGTGGCTCCCCAAGACAATCTTGACATTTGTAGACCCCATCCTGGTTGCAGATGATGCATCTCCTATCTTCTGGTGGAGCTTCTCAATCCAGGAGGTGATGCAGATATGATTCCTGCCTTGGCAGCCATTGCCTGAGGTAGTCATTCTGACTTTGCATTTTTTATGCTTAGCTATCATTTGAATGACAATCCAACATTTTACATGAACTTGCCATGGTTTTTGGGAGTTGCAAAGGCTCAAATGAGCCTTGGTCATGCTCATAAGCATTGTCAGGAAAGTCTTCCCAAGGAGGTGGTGCCTCAACAGGCTGAAGTGTTGGTGATTCTGGGGGAGAGTCAGGCATGGACCTGTAGGCATGTTGTTTTGTGCTCACAAGTGGGACCTTGACCCAAGTTTTCCTACCCTTGCTGCCCCTTGCTTCTACCCTGTGGGATTTTTGCAGTGGGGTGCATCTACCTATCTTCATCTTATTTTCTGATGTTGCAAGCAAAGCATTAGCTCAGGAAGGTCAAATGAATTGTTGTTGCAATATGATGTTATGCAGTCTTGATGCATCATTACAAATTCATTTCCACTAATGGCATTGCATCCAATATGGGTTGATTAACCAACTGTTAGGCTTTGCTCAAAGTTTGACTTGTCACCATTATTACTTACACCTTGCTTATCCTCAGCCCATTCTGCAATCTCATTCACCATGGCAAGATCAGGTCACTCCACTCAGTTGACTTCTGGAAGACATAGGGCATGTCAACCACAGACACAGAAGCTCACAGAAAATGAAATTTCGGAGTTGAAGAACTACTTTCCTGAGTGGACTTCAGCAAAATGGAAAGAGAGGTGAGCAGTTTTCACTGCCATAGCTAGGGCTGCCAGGTTATTTGCTCCTAAGGTCAACCAAGCACAATGGAAGAAGAGGAAGCAGGTGATTCATCCTCACTGTGTTGAAAAACTAAAATTTTAATATCTTATTCTTCCATCAATGCTCAGATATACAAGACTTGGTTGTTCAACAACAGGAAAAAGAAGGAAAGGAAGGACATGATAAAGTATGGGAGGAAATGGACCCCTAGGATGGTGATCTACCAGTGGAACTGGGAAGAGGTGCTAAAGAGGATTGAGGATGAGTCTGGGGCAAAGCCAGGAGGTCCTGGTATGTTCAAGCATTATCAGGCAGCTGTGAAGAGAGTCATGGCTGAATTGTCTGATGACAAGTTGGAGAAGGCAAAGGAAACAGCCAAAGAATGGTCCAACAACTTTCCTCCTCCTGAGATACAGGCACAAGTCGCTCGTAAGAAGGGACCTGCATATATGGAGCACTTTTCGAAGGAGATGTGGAGGCAATGCAGGATGAGAGTGTTTGTGATGTTGGCTTGGAAGAATGAACAGGGGGAGGTGCTGTTCAGGATGTAAGTGAAATGTGTTGGCCATTGCAGATCTTTGATCTCAATTTATGTCATGCAGGCATGATGATAATGAGGCATTAGGAGATGGGGACAGCTTCATGAAGATGAAGAACTGGGAGGACATCAAGCCGGTTTGGCAGGAGTACACGCAGGAACAGTTTGGTGAGTGTTTTTACTCTGGCTACTAGAAGGAATTTGTTGATCATCGTGATGATAGGTGCTGGGGCATGGGATGGAGGATGACAGATGAAGGGAGGTTGAAAAAGAATCAGAAAGCCTGCTTTCAAACTGGAAACCGATGGAGATGGGATGCCATTGCTTCTGGACATCACCAAAATGAAACTCAAGGAGAAGAAGGCCATAGTGAGGGCATTTCTTACATCACACTATTGTGAGTCTATCATTGCAACACCTGAGAATTTGTTGAATGCATGGACACAGGGATCTGTTCCGGGAGTGACAAGGCAGTCGTGCCATGGAGCACCATCATACAAAGTCACAATGACTTTGTGGCAAGGAAGTATGTTCCAGTGGATGTGGACTTGAAGGAGCCTTCCAAGTTGCAAAATTGGGACACTATGGCCTTACTCAATTTCTGGCATGCTCAGCAGGAGAAAGGCGAAGGACCAACATTCCCGTTCAAAGCATGGAAGAACAAAGATGGAGACATGGTAGCATCGGTTGTGTCCAGGAATTCGCCTTCTCATCGGACCTGTAAAGTCAGAAAGCAGATGATCCGAAGGCCTTGGAATTCGTCAACCAACACCGAGAGCAATCCTGGGAGTAATCCCAAGAGTGACTCTCATCACATGGAGGATGATGTTGATGATGATGCAGCTGATGGTAGATCCCTGCAAAAGAGACCCAGAAGAGAGCCAGGTCCTTCAACAGCACATGAAGGGACAGCAGTCCCACATGCAATTCCAAAGCCTCGCCCAGTCAAGCCAGTGAAAACTGGTGCACTGCTGACATCACGAACGGGTGACCTCCTGGCTGGGTTGACTGACAGAGTCACTGGCAATTTGAGGAGGATGTTGGAATGGAAGGAGGGCACATGTCTCTGGTGCCAAAAAACATGTGGGGAAAAAAACTGGCGATTGAGCCATCAGTGAGGACAACCCGGAGTAAATCAACTCAACAGCCATCAGACAATACCTCTCAAGTGACAAGAGCAAGGGAAAAGAAGTAATGGACTGATACTACACTGCCTGCCTTTATGTACATGTCAATGTTATTCAATCTTCATGGCTCAGGAGTCCTGGGTGTTGAACACAGAAGTGTAAGTCTCACTTTGGCTCACCGAGTCCCAAGTGTCAAACACTGAAGTTCAATTCTCGCTGTACAGAGGATTGCCGAGTCCCGAATTTGATCTTCAAATCGAACTCAGGACTTGGTGATCCTCTGGACAGTGAGAATTGAACTTTGGTGTTGACACTTGGGACTCAGTGAGCCAAAGTGAGACTTACACTTCGTGTTCAACACCTGGGACTCCTGAGCCTCTGGAACTCAATTGGAAATGGAAGAGGATGCATTGCAATTCGGTTGTTTACACGATGTGGGTATGTTAATGAAAATTCGGAAGTTTACATGTGGTTTGACTACTATCAAACATTTGGTACTTTACATTTGAATCTGATCTTCAACCGATTGATCAGTGAATCTACTACCTTGAGCATTTCAATGCTCATCCATTGGGCTCTTTGCAACCTCTGGAGGTCTGCATCAGCTCTTCTGAGTTTGTCGGAAGTTTCTTGCCCAAGCCATCTGGAAGGGTCGCTCAGCCTCAAGTAGCAGTGGAATGGAAGGATCAGGAAGATCCCCGTACATGTGTTTGTAATCACCAAGTCTGTTAAGGTCACATGCTCAAGGAGGGCGATCACAAGGGCTTGGCC
>NW_024539163.1:0-8583 GCF_016647635.1 Suillus subaureus
CAACTCAGACTCAGCCATCTTTGCAACCACACAAGCTGCCTCCAATTCGCCTACCGCACCTACTGTCGGTGATAATACTGCAGCTACGGCTTCAACGCCCTCGCGCCCTGACGTAATACTCAGACGGGCTGGACTCTGGACTCGCTTCTGGCTCTTCATTGGTTGTCTGTCTCCTGAATACCAGGATGGTCGTCATTAGCATACAATTTCCTCGTCCCCTACGATGATTTCTCGCTCGCCTCTAAAATATCACACCTCACGTCGATAGAGTCTGTTTGTTTGCTATGTTTCGATCGTCCTTTTTCGATACGACACGCTAAGCTCTGGATTGGATTGGTATTCGCTTACTTCTCCGTTTATAGTTATCGCAAACTGATTTACTTTGGGGTATTTGTGTGAGCAATCAGACGATGATTCATTAGATGTTTGTGGTGGATCTGATATATTCCCCTACTTCAATGTAGTATCGCAAAACGGGACTTGGGCTGATTTTGGGCTGTTGTGTGATCGCGTCTTAAACGGCATGTACGAGCGTCCACTCTGTCGCACCAGGCGTCTCGTCTCGGTTTTGCCTGTTGCCAATATACTTGCTCCCCCTATCCATTCGCAAATGTTCGTTAGCCACATCGATGTGATCAAGTCTCTTCTTCTCCAACAAAGGCACGTACTTGATACTGCGCTTCTATGTCCTTGCGCCGAGTAGGACACCAAGAACCCGTTCTCGGCAGGTTCGAACGAGGGAGTATGAGGTATCAATCCTGTCTGGCTGAAAAATAAGTACGTATTCAGGTGATGGAGATGAATTAATGATATTGGGTGGCAGTTTGTAGGAAGTGTTTGTCTGGGAGGAGGAGGAGGTGGATGAGGGGCGTAACAGATGGAATGGAGTTGGCGATCTCTGTACCGTCGTCGTCCATTTGCCATGTGACATCTGAGTTGTGTGCGTAATCCCGAGTATGAGAGGTAAGGGTGTCTGCCATCTGATACTCGGGTTTGCATACACGAAATCTGACTCTACGATATCGAATACGCACACCTGAGTATCACCATAGACTCTGGAGACACGGGATTGATCGACAATGATCTGTGCGCGCATAACGCAGCGTAATCTATTTTCCTGGATCAATTTTCGAAAGCACGTAAGTGTGATCCTGGCCCACGAGACAGCTACCTATCCGCGAGTTCGTCTCGTCGACGTTAGCATGTCCCTGGATCTACCGGGCAGTCAGTGTAAAGCGGCCTGCTACTTCTCGCTGTTTCGTTAAATAACCGGTCAGATCACGGGCGCTAGCATGCAGGCAACGCAACTCATCTTTCCATTCGACAGCAGTAGACATTGAGGACGCACGAGAACGCTTCACAGCGAACGGTCTCTCGTCTTCCCTAGTAGTTGAAAACTAGATAATTATGGACTGAAGCTTAATGGAATGTGATCAGATGATGCTTGGGCGCATCAGCTGCACAGCCCACCATGCTGTGTATAAGCTGTCAAGCAAACAGGAGGATAGGGCATATAAAACCGTACCAGGAAGCAGTGAAGTCAACTCTGGACTGGACAGAAACGCCCACTGTGCCCTGCTATTCGCTTGCGCTGTTGACAGTTGTCTTCGTAAGTGATGATTTTTGAATTTGAAGAATGAAAGCTGAGATGGCGCTGCACTCAGTAGTAGGAATTCTTCAGCATGTCTTCACCCACTACTAAAACGAAAGAAAAATCAACGATAAAACCCCACCAAAAATTTGTAGGACACACTGGTGCTGTCTGGGACGTCACACACCTGCCGGGCGGACAGCGGATTATCACTTGTCCATTGGAAGGCTCGCTCCGAGTGTGGAACTTGAAGAGCGGGAGAACAGATAGGGGAAGACTGGAGAGACGGAAATATGTGCAGTGTACAGTATAGCGCTGTCCCCGGACGGAAGAAAGTGGTTAGCGGGAGTTCGACGGTGCAGTGAGGTTGTGGGATATCAACACATGCAAAGTCATCGCGAGATGGACGGGACACACACAGGCTGTAAGATCTGTCTGCTGGAGTGGAGATGGTCAAAGTGTGTTAAGCGGATGCCACGATGGGACTGCAAGGCAATGGGATGTGGAAAGCGGAGAGATCATCCTCGAACCGATCAAGACTGGGTGGAGTCCTGCGCACGCAGTCATCTATTCTCCAGACATGGCTTTGATTGCGACTAGTGGATCGGATTATGATGTTATTGAGCTGCACTTCATCAGCATCTGGGACGCAAAGACAGGCAAGCTTGTCGCAACTCTCAAGGGACACACAGGGGAAGTGATTTGCCTGGCTTGGACTGCGGACGGAAAAACGCTTGCCTCCGGGTCACGGGATGGCTCCGTTAGGACATGGAATACAACCAAGTGGGAGCAAATTGCAGTGCTGGATAAGCACACCCATGTTATCTTTGCCATTGCAATATCACCGAATGGCCGCATCCTCGCCAGTCCATCACGCGACAACGCAGTGCGATTGTGGAACCTCGACATGGACAGCTCATCAGTTTCACCATTCCCGCACACAACTCAAATTGACTGCATATCGTTTTCCGCAGATGGACAGCTACTAGCCACTGGCTGCTTGGACAAAAACGCGTACACATGGGATGTTGCTGCGATTGTTAAAAAGCCGGCCTCGACGACCTTCTTTCGGATCCAAAGGTGAGTTGACAGGCACGTCTTATTGTATTACATTCTCACAACTGAACGCACTCCGCCAGGTCAACAAGTCAGTACTCCATGTAGGTGACGCCTTCATTAGAAAATCTCATTGTGCTCAACATATGTACTCTAGTCTGATGCTACGCGACGTCCGGTTCAGCGACGTCCGCCTGCTTATCGGATACCCAAGGTTTTTTTGATGAAGATCGTTCTCAAGTACGTTCTTGCTATTAGTATCACTTCGTTTTTATTTTTCAATTTGTATCTCCAGTTCTCTGCACAAAGCGGCTCCCACTTCTCCTCAGAATCACAGGGAAGCACACTTCTTCATCGCTTATTTCGCCGCAGCCCCTCAAATGCCCAGGATACGTCACCGTCCTCCCCTCTCAAGTGGACTCAAGCCCTTTTGAAACGGCGTGGACAAAGTAGTGAAAGCACCGAGTTGCAAGGACGCAGTCAAGTCGTTGAAGTTCCGTGTGCACCAGGCCAACGTGTATGTTCCTTCTCTTTTTCAGTTCTACTCCACCTAATTTCACGTAGAGAAACGCTTGCGCTAGGGAGAAACGGAAAAGACCGTTGCCCTGGAAGAACCCGACTGTAAGCAGCTCACGGCCTCCCAAGCCCAATGCCACACAGCAATCCGGCACAGCGACTCAGACTCAGCCATCTTCGCAACCACAGCCAGTTGTCTCTACCGCACCTGCTGTCGGTAATAATGCCGCGGCTACGAGTTCAGCGCCCTCACGTCCTGATGTGATGCTCAGACAGGCTGGAATCTGGACTCGCTTTCTGGCTCTTCGTTTGTTGTCTGTCTCCCGATACCAGGATGGTCATCATTAGCCTACGATTTCTCCTGTCCCCTATGATGATTTTTCGCGCTCCTCTAAAATATTACACCTCTGTCGATGGGGTCTGCCTCCCTACTATGTTTCGAACTCTGATACCACTCGTCAAGGTCCGGATTAATGTATTCATATTCGCTTACTTCTTCGTTTGTAGTTGTCGCAAATTGATTTTACTTCGGGAATTTGTGTGAGATCGATATGACAATCATTAATCAGACATCTGCGATAGATCTGGTATATTCTCCTACTTCCATGTAGAATTGCAGAAACGGAACTCGGGCTAATTCTTGGACTGGTGTGTGATCGATAGCCTGGGCGATCATGTCTATGTAATTACTAATCGCTCTGCCCAACCGACAGCGATCACATCTTAAACGACATGCACGAGCATCTGCTCTGACGTGTCGTCTTGCTTGTGCTTCCTATACTCGCTCACCCTGCCTGTTCGCTAACGTGGCTACATCTATGTGATCGAGTGTCTTCCTCTCTAACAAAGGCACGTACTTTTCCGCCGCGCTTGAATGTCCCTGCACCGAGTGGACACTAAGGACCTGTTCTCGGCCCCAAATGCGAACGAGGGAGCGCGAGGTATCAGTCCTGTCTGACTGAAAAGGGAACTATTGAGGTGGTGAAGAATGATATTGGGTAGCAGCGATGAGGAAGTGCTCGCCGAGGACTGTGGATGAGGGATGGAATGGCGTTCATCAGCAAACCCTGATTTGGGTACAGCGCCACAGCCACACAGCGTGTCACAGGTCACATAGATTTTGTTGTAAAGGCTCTGCAGCACCACACAAGTATTGATTCTATGTAAAAATGAGTGTGATGTAGTCATAAACATGTATATAACAAGATGGTGTGCTAATAATCATGTTTTATGAGAAATTGTGTAGTGTGCAGCACTGTACAGCGCTGTACATGGGGGGACCTCGCTGTGACACTGTGATTGCTGTGCAGCGTTGTGCAGTGCTGCACATAGGGTTAGGGTTTTGCTGATGTTGGTGATCGATTGATCTCTGTACCATCGTCGTCTATTTACTGTGACATCTGAGTCGTATGTGAAGGGCGTCTATTATTTAATACTCGGGTTGCGTATAGGATATCTGACTCTACGATATCGAATATGCACACCTGATTGTCACCATGGACTCTGGAGAATATAAGCAATGATCTGTAAGCGCATAATTATAACGCGGAAGTAGTACGTAAGTAGGCGCAGTTGCCAACTTGGCGTCGAGCACGTTTCACATGTATAGTACTCTTTCCTTGTGCACACCATCATGCCTTCATCTTCAGAACAAGCTTCAGATCAAATCTCTCTCAGTTCCGCTGGGCCAGAGGCGTCACAGACGACTCTCAACAAACACAGCAACCACTCCCTCATCAAACCCATTTCCCGCTTCTACAACGCCCTAGCAGGTGACTATATCCCTCTCAGATCCGATGAACGCTCCACGAAGACGAGGCATGGTTTGCGCTATCCGTTGGGAGAGGTACGCGTTAAAACTTACCCATACCACCACTCTTCTCAACGCAGACTCCAATCTCCAGACTGCTCGGGTTTGGTGCATCCTTGTTAGGCGCAGCAGTCTGCTTCTTCGTCGCTTTCATGACCTCCCTTTCATTCGCCCTCAATCCCGCAAAATTTGCTTTGGCATTTAGGTATGCATAGGCCTTCGTTCTTCATCTTCCGGTCGATAACTCCCTCGCAGTTGGGGAGCTTGCTCGTGATGTTCGGGTATGTCCTGCCACTCCGTGTCGATCCGAGCGGTCATGTGATTATCATATTCAAGTTTCTCAGTCCTCATAGGACCATTAAACCATGCAAAACATTTAATTTCAAAAGAGCGACTACCATTCACCCTCGTCTATTTCTCAAGCTTGGGATTGACCCTCTATTTCTCCATCAGCGTGAGTCTAGTCCTTCACCTTGAGACTCCATTTCAAACTCCTATTAGGTTCACTCGTACTTGGGTTCGCTACTAGCAGGTGTCGTCCAGGTAGTATCTCTAGTAGCCTATGTCTTGGCGTACTTCCCAGGAGGTACACAGACATTACGCTTTGGTGGACAAATCGCTCTTCGTGGAGCAGGAAGCCTGCTACCTTTCTGAGTAACAGTGATGACAAAAACCCAATCAACACGACTGTATCCTCACATACAATACCTAATCTAGTGCTTGCTCCTTATTCATTCCCACGACGTCAATCAATCAATCATAGGCGCGGTGGGGTACTTTTGAAAACAACAAACAATGACAACAACAAATGATCTACTCCAAGCCTCATGCAACCCAACCGTCTCAACCTCCGCGACATAATCTCAATATATCCTTGGTATGACTGCCACTCACTTCCCAGCGTATCCACCGTCTGACAGGAACATCACCGTCATTAAAAGTCAGACGAGTTCAAGCTAGCGAACATACCAAATCCAACGTTGATAACCTCGCGAGAGCACCAATCAGTTTTTTGCCCGCATTCGCTTGAACGAGTCAGAGTCCGGGGTGGAAGAAGCTTGAGAGTGCTCTTCATATTTATGACCGGCGCCGAGGTTGCGCCGCTCGACAAGTCGCGCTCCACATAGCTCACGAGATGACGCCAGAGCAATAGTAATACCATCTCAGTAGTGCCTGTGTATGGTTCGTGAGTATTACCCAGCAATATTAGTATTTCGAGACAATTCTCACCGAGCATGTTTTTAACCTCATCTGAGCCTCGTTCCTGAACCGCTCATACTCTCTGAATATCAACGACCTTTTCTGTGCATGTCTAGATCTTGGAGGAATGCGGGATCAGACACGCTACGATCTGTGCAAATGTAATGTTCAAATCTCAAACAACCCTCGAGAAAGACACGGAGACGTACGTCTTGAATGTTGTCCACTCGAATATGGTCTCGTGAAGATAGTTCAGCAGACAAGTCAGCAATCTGTTTCAACGTCTCTGAAAGATCGTCGCAGAGTCCACTCAGCGCCTCAATAGCATCGCCGACCGTCGGTATCGTGGCTACACCAAGCCATATAAGCAGGCGAGGCGTGACATAGAGAAATTGACTACATACCTACGAAACGAGACGACCGTTCATCGTGTCGAGGAACTGTGACGACAGGAGAAAGCACCAGTGTAATCTCAGGCTCTACAATCAAAAGAAAAAGGTCAGACAAGCGCTCAAACCAAACATCAACCAACTAACCAGTGAATTCACTCGCAGTCCCAAGGTACTCCACGATAGCCTTGAGGAGCAACCGTTCTTGGCGCCTCAAACTCAGATCAAATTGACTAGTCGATCCCTGCCCGGATGCAAAGACGCTAGCTCGCAAAACCTCTGCGTCCGTCTGAGGTTTGATCGCTTGACTCCAGCTTCTGTTTCCCAAGCACCGCGCAGCAAGGCCTAATACAGCGCCATGAATACCACCAAACCCGGAATTCGTCGACATCTAGAACATCGATCATCAGTGGCGAAGCATATGCATGAACGGCGGCTTACCAGCTCAGATTTTGGAACGAGCGTCAGGACGCTCCTGCTCAGCGACACCACGAGGTGGATTTCTTGAACGATTGACAACCCAATCTCTTCAGAATCATTTTTGAGAAGAATGATGATCGTTTCTCGATGGCTTGATAAAAAGTCGAGTGCCTGGTGACAAGTCAAAGTCAATGCACATCCACCAGACAAAAGTCAGAAATCAATCGTACCTGACTACTCGCAGTAGCATGCTGAGCTCCCAAGGTCGTCAACATCGCAGCAACGAGCTGAAGTGCCGGCATGAACAGCTGGTGATATCGCTGAATCGCCGAAGGCAAGAAAGAGTCCTGGTCTTTATAAAACAACTCAGCACGTGAAACCCCTCCGAAGGAGACAAGGTAAACATACCCATAAATGACTGATCCGCTTCTGGTCTCGTATCCAGAAACTCGCATTGACTCAAGACCGGGAAAATCCGAGCTTCAAGTAACCGTTCTGCTCCCGGTCTCGTTTGTGCCATTCGTATCAAGAAGGACATCTTTGACTCGTAAACATATAGAGGATTTAGATCGTCTGCATCCACTCTCTTTAGTTTTCTTCGCAATACAAGTGTACTGCGCACGTACCTGGGTCTGGTTTGAGCACATACTGCATTTGCGACTCCGCTTCCTTCAGTCCCTGGACAAAGTTCGACAAAATCCCATAGCGAACCAAAGACGTAAGGAGCATGCGGGACTTGTCCGAGCGGCACAACTGAGCGAGGGAGTCCAACAACATGAAAGCGACAGTCTTCCAAACTTCAGTGCCATCGATTGCGTCCCGAGATATGATCGTGACCAATCTTTCGAGCACATTTTTCAACGCAGCCAGCGTACCAAGCTCTAGCGCCGATGCATTCGTCGCAGGCTTTGGCGTCCCGCGCACGGATCGAGAATCATTTAGGGATAAATCATCACGCGAAGAGAGAGCAGAGAGGGACATCGACATTGACATTGACATCGATAACGAGTGCTTCCCAAACACCTCCAGTGACGCATCTCCCGAAGATCTCTGGTCACTCCCTCCAATAAGGTGGAAGTAATTGATCAAAGAGGCGTATAAGTTGCCACGGACCAATTCGGAACGGTTGTTGTCCAGGATGCAGTCAAGGATGCTGCGAAGAAGCGCATACAGTCTCTCTGCAGGCAAAGAGCCTGCGTCAGTGTCTCCGCCGGCGGATTGTAGCATAACTTGGTGACGTCGATCTTCGCGTAGCTTCGTGATGCAAGACAGCACTGCTTCCGAAAGCAGAACTGCGGTGGGCTCCTGGATGTCGGAGGAACGAATGCAGTAGGTAGAACGTGCAATAAGTCAAAGAGCATGTTCTCGCGCCTGTCATGCGGCAGACGCTGGAAGCACTTCGTAAGGGTGATGTCCAATACCCTCCACCACGCTTCATATCCGGTAGCAACAGCAAAAGCAACCTCACGGCGATGATTCTCGATTGCACAACTCTCCAAGACGTACGAGGTCTCAGCGTTCAATTTGTCAGCGTGCGCGCTATTGGTGATTCGGCCTTGGGCGTGGAGGAGGGAACGTCGAGCGAGAGTTAACAGGGATAA
>NW_024539164.1:0-8526 GCF_016647635.1 Suillus subaureus
CAAATTGTTGTTCCTCCCGGTTCGATTGCTTCAGAAGTAAGCCTGAGATCAAGCCATTCGAATCATACAAAGGCTGAAATTTTGACTTTGGGTGAGGGCCTTGGCACAACAGGAATTTATAACTCATAACTCATGGCTCATGGCTTTGGAACATGATTTTTTGCACCAAACAAGCGTTGCTGTCATTTTCAGAGGGTTCGATGACTTCTGGAATGAGTTCTATCTGAAGTCAGGCAAGTCAAGTGAAGGCTGAAAAAATCAATCTCAGAGGGTGAGGCGTCATGACGGGGCAGTCGATTTTTGAACATGATTTTTACACATTAAATGGGCATTACCATTAGATTTGTGTTTTTCAGTGACCTCAGAAACAAGTTCAAGATCAAGCCATATGGGTCATATGAAGTCCAGAAAAATCAGTCTTAGAGGGAAAGACAGCATGGCATAGGTGGTTAACTTTAGAACGTGATTTTTTGGACAAACCGAGCATTTCCAGTGCATTCAGATGGTTTTATAATCTTGAGAACGAGTCCTAATCAAAGTTGGACGACACGTATGAAGGCTGAAAAATCGACTGTAGGGTGAGGGCCTCAACACAACATGGAATTTATAACTTTGGAACACGATTCATCTGAAACGATGAGTGCTGCTGTTGGATTTAAAATGCTCATTAACCCATGAAACAAGTTCCATCTGAAGCTGGGCAAGCTGTGTGAAGTCTGGGTGCAGTAGGCAGGAGGAGGAGGTAGCACGACTCTGGAACATGATTTTTTTGGACCAGACGAATGTTACCATCGCGTTCAGATGGTTTAATAACCCCAGAAGCAAGCTCTGTTTGAAGTTGAGCAAGTCATATGAAAGCTCAAAAAATCAATCATTGGGTGAGACAGCATGACAGGGGTGACACGAGCAAAAGCGGTCAACTTGAAGATAGGTGGACAACGGCTAATAATTTGGACTCCATTTACGATGGACGAATGACCATGTCTTGTGGTAATGGATCACAGGTGTATCACAGTCACTAAATGGGATTCCATGACAACCTTCACTCTCGGATCAGCCAATGGGAAAACTGTGATTCCTTACATCCACTCGCCAGGCTTTGGGATGGCATGCTCGAAAATTGAGCGAGACATGGATGGAAAAAAGAGGAAGTCTTTCTGGCTCAAGGACAAGAAACCATGCTCCAGGAGCTACAAAGTGAGCTGAAGAAGCTACAACTAGTGACTGCTACCAAATCACCCATTCTTGCTGCAGAGGCAGAGAGAGGTCCGGAAATCCATCGTATAAGCAGCAAGAATGGGGATGTAAGCTAAGGGACGTGAAAGTAAGCGAAGCCTCAAGCCTTGCTCTGACTAAACAAGTGAGGCTTTTGGATGAGCTGCTTGCTTTAATGGCACGATTTGATTTACATTGTTCGATCACCTCGGGAATAAATCTGATATCACGCAATGCAAGTCATGCGAAGGCTGATACAACTGATCTTTGAGTGAGGCAGCACGACTGGGAGTGGCAAACTTTGGAACATGGTTTTTATAGATGAGATGGGAACTTGCGCTCCATTTACATAGTTCGATGACAATAGATAAAATTCAAAGATCAAGCCATAAGCACGGTTCATCTCCTCAAGTTGCCTGTACTGATGTAAATACCCCTTGGTGTGACAAAGGGTTTTCGCCCATTTGAGCTCTGCAGTTGAAAAAGACTTACACCGAATGGACCCCTGGGGTGAGATTCACTTCAACCAGGTAAATCCTTCCTGATGATGCCAGGGCTTAACAACTATCTTATCTCTGACTTGTAACAGCATCCTCCCCTCCTTGTTCCTATTTCTTGAGCCAGGGCCTAGTTAGAGACACTTTAGGGCCGACCACCACCTCCTTAGGCACAGCAACTAGGTGGCCAAAGACCAAACATCAATCTTCCCCTCTACAGATTTGTTGTTTACCATACCACCGTCAGTAACGCAACAAGAAGAGAACTTAAACAATCTTCTGATGTTGGATGTCTTCCATCGTCCATGAGGGTCGAACCATTGTTGTTTTCCTTTGTACACGGAGCATGCAAAACTCGAGGGACACCCACAATAAACGAGACAGGACATTGAAGGGAGTGGAGCAAATTAACTTGGTACCACAAAAATAATCTGGGTCACACAAAATTATAAAGCTTTTCTGCCCAGCAATAGATGAAAGTCCCCTGGCTCAACATACAGTTTTAGTGGTGTGTTTGTGTATTGCGAGAGAGGTCATTCGTAAACTGTTGGGTTTGATGTCCAGTCTGATGGCAGTTTCATAAATTCTGCACTATGAAGAATTGAATGGAGGACTCCCTGATTCGATCAGGAACGCAATGGGATTTACCAGTGCACTACCAAGCTATATCTAAACATAGATTCAAGTATATCGCACAGAAATCCTACGGTAAATTCAAAATGTAGGTGGCATGACTTGGATGATGGTCAACGTTTGAAGCTACTTTGTTGGTTTCACCCCTTCATATTCAAAATAATACCAACAATATTTGCATCTCGTGGCTTTTTCGAGGTGAGATCTTGTCACATCATTTTTATCACAGAATAAACATAGTATTCGCCAGGAATATAGATATGTGCTGATCCTTCAGTATATTCGCAGTCAATTCTGTCGCCAGTTACACCCACGACCACTGGAAAAAATGTATTTACTCCACAGTTCACCTCACATTGAATGCTCTACGACAGTAATGCATCTGATCTGAGGTGAACCGCGAAGCTAAACTGATCGATGACACAACTTGGTGATGAAGCTAGGCCTTCCAACTTCGGTATGGACGTCTTGACAGCTTGACCATCTGGCCTATGTGCAATGCTATCCATGCTCGATGTGGTCAGCCAAGACGTCTTCGATCTGTTCATGGATGAATGGTAAATATCGCAGTAACATTCCCAGTTCTGGTATCTGTTTGTGGAGGGATGGAGAGTTCTGTGGTTTCATGCCCAGTCTTCGTATATGGCACAGATGTCTGAAATCTGTTCATAGAGGCATTGTCCGTGTGGAAGGGCGATACCTAAGTTCAAGTAGTTGTCCTGAATATCCAGCATCTGTCCATAGATGAACTGGGAATTAGGTAGTATCATACCCAAGCTCAAGGAAATGACCAAAATATCTGGCATTGTAGGAAAGAGGCAAGGAATACTGGCCTCTGTATCTCATAGGTGTTGGAGAATGGGACTCATGGCAGGTTGAGAAGGTGTGTTGGAGTTTGGAGTTTCGTCCTCTGGTTTAGGACTGATTAATGTTGCATTTGGGTATTGGGCAACCTCACCACTTCGTACCACATGCGTTGTGCTTGGCGTCGTATGGTCACTGTCTTCTTGACATTCGAGCTCCGTCTTTTGTATCTTACAAGTATCTCATCGTCTCGCTGTTTGCGTCCCTCAGTTGTTGTTCACCAATGCTGAGGTACGCGTCTTGTTCATCTTGCTAATTGTTTCACACTCACTTAAAGTCATCTTAGCGTACTTTCTAACAGGTACATCGATCGTGAATATAGTTGTTGTTCACCAACGCTGAGCGTACTTTCTAACAATAGGTAATTGTATGCACTCTCACAACGGAGGCAGACAGTTGTCTGTTCATTGTGGGTTGAGGCATTTATTAGTGCCATTTCCACTCCAAGTAGATGCCCCAGGTCTGTTCGTGGAGAGCTGTGAGGTGGAACTCGTGTTCGATATGCTCGTTGAGCTGGAGCTTTACATACAACTTCACTTGCCATGGCTATTCACTTATCATGGTGCACTACCACTGGCTGAATCCTTTCTGATACCATCACCCGATTGGTACATGGATCCATGATTGCGAGGTTAATCCCAGGATATTAAATCACGTGTCACTATGCAAACACCATGTGCACGGTTTTTGAGCGCATCCTACCAAGCTGGTCCCTAACAATTCTCCATGAGCTGGATGGTCGCTCAAAGGGGTTTCGTGCCCTAGATGTCTGGGACATTTGGCAATGACATGTCACTAGAAGTGGGCTGCCCACATGTTGGGGATCTATTCATGAAGTAATGGGGATGAGAATAGCATAAATCCTTTCTGATGAATCCCAGTTTTCATGACCTCCCACTTCATACTGATATATTCATATCACATCTATAAGCTAATTGACATCCATTGCATTGTCGCTTTCCATGGTTTCTCCCATGTCCATAGGAAATTTCCTGGACTTGCGAAGACGTGGAGGAGGGGGGACCCTTCTGTTTCTTTTAGCCGTGGTCATTTTCTTTTGAATCTCCCGACGCTTCTGCCTCTCTGTCTTCCTTCTCAAATTCCCATCGGTGTCGAATGGCTGTGAGTCCATTAGGTCAGCTGCAAATATGCGCTTTCCCTTGATCAACTTCATTGTACGACGTGCTCTTGGGGCTCTTCTCTGACTCTCGCCGCTCCTTCCAACACAGTCAATCCTGTAAAATGCAGGATTCGTCATGAATACTATTGAATTATTCTTCTGCGTCCACACTCTTGAACCGCTTGCAGGAAGACAGTGAATATCAGAAAACACCTTGCATAAACCTTGCTTCAGCAATTCCTGCTGATCCTCATCCATCGTTTTCATCGTCCTATGAAACTCTGCGATGTACCCATCTCCCTCCCACAGCACGGACCATTGAGCGTTGTCTTTATGGGAAGCATCTGGATCAGGAAAGAATATAGAGCACCTGTTCACAAATGCCCTTGACTTGGGACCCATGCGACCTGGTGTGACGCCCATATGGTCATGCAGCCCAGCATTACATGCTTCAAACGCGACTGCAGCTAGGGTGTCGTCGATGCTTGTTATTGTCCAGCACTTCATGGCCTCCTGGAGCGAGTTCGGGTATGGTCTGATGCCTTTAAAGACTTCGGGCATCAGCATGAGCCATACGTGTCTTGTGAACATGACGATCAAACGTCCAACAGAGAGTTGAGTGTTAGATAAGCTGGATGTCCATGTCCATGGTCTCATGACCATTGCAGGTGAGCTTGCAATGGCTGCCTTTAGTCGAGTCCATGTTGGAGTCCGGCCGATAGGATAGTCCTCCAGTTCTGACTCAGTATTTCGCCAAGTGTCCATCCTTCCAACCGCTCTATCCCTTTGAGCCTTCGCACTTACACCCATGAGGGCAAGCACATTCACATCATCTATTTGCTGCACCTCCTCCAGGCAGGTGTTGCTCTCCATATCGAAGTCCTGTAAGAAAAACATCCCTGCTGTCTCGAGGACATTTCGATATTCGAGGAGGGCAAGGGATTCACGGACATGAAAGTCATAGACGATAGGGGTCGATATAGTAGAACGAAGCATGTGGTTCAGCAAGCCAGTGAGAATGCCGAGATTGGGAGGATTCCTTTTGACGATGGATATTTGTGTCCTCTGAACCTCTCGCACCCGTCGCCTGATAAGCTCAAACCAGATCTTGGATGGGATCCACAAGACCGGATCTGACTGCAGATACTCTCTAGCCTACGTTGACATATCGCAAGAGTCATTCAGCTTACATGCCAATGATAAATGTAGTTTGAATCACCGACCTTGCTTTCGATATTATCTAGTATTACTCTGGCTGCATGTCCACTGACCCTATACTCATCCCTGACACCATATGTTTTTTCCTTGCAACCATCGATGACCTTTGCGATTTGAAAGCATTCAGCCATGTACGATGGGGATAGCTTGTATGCATCACCGTCAGATGCGAAATGCACTTGGTTGGTGTTCGTCCGGATGGATTCGTAGTATAGGTTGTATGTGCTCCTGAATGCGATATGGGTCTGCTGAGATCTCTCCCGCTGCATCTCAGCCTGCAGTGCCCCATATCTAGAGAGCGTGTTGTGATGGTGTATCTCCCCTCTCTTGTATCCTCCTGCTCCAAAGGATGCTTCCAATGCATCTAGTCTCCACACTCCTACAACTGGAACATCTGGGGAATGAGGTGTGAATGAGATCCCAACATCCACCAGGAGTTCGCCATGCTTCCGGTTCATCATATATGGCCAGTCAAGGTCGGACAGGTTTCGACGCAGTGCCTCTTCCGGTCCCAAAAAACGCCCCCTTTGACCATCCTTCGTGAGGAGCTTGATTCCCTTCCCTTCTAGAATGAAGAACAAAGACCCATACATGCTGAGCTCACCCTCTCCATCGTGTATGCGAGCTTCCATACGTTCCTGCACGTCTCTGAAGTCATCATCTGACAGGGGGATCGTCTTTGGCTGTCCCCATCCGCCTTTGCGTCCATCCACACCTCTGGCCTTGTATCGTGCCTCCTCTAATGTGTGCTTAAGGTAAGGCGCCCAACTGACATCAGTGCAGTCTCCTATGGATGGAAGCAGCACCCTGTCCCAGAAGATGTCCAAAACCTCCTTTGGCATGAGCGTGATTCTCCGGCCATTCACTGGGTGTTGATGTATCATCCTTGGGAACGCGACGTATAGATTGAGTGTCGATGAAGCGGAAGACATGCGCCCGATGCAGGTGTGAGGGATGGCAGACATCGGAAATCTTTTGGATAGCCATTCCGTCCTGCCACCAGCCATACTGGCATCTGCTTCTGATTGTGGAATTGTGATGTCGACATATGTGTGATTGTGCTTGAATATGCCAGGTTTCGTTTGAAATGGTGGGGTAATATAGATGCCCACGGATCCCCTGCATCGGAACACCTTTGTGGTCCAGATGATGCTGTCTATGTCCACTGAAGTCTCTATCTCATCTTCCGAAAATTGAACTGCATCTCGTTCAAGGTCGACATACAAGGCTGGTCCATCACCATCACCATCACTGGTGTGGCCACGCACAAAGGCATTGTGTCCGAACCTACATTCATCATGTAGTGGGGGGTCGTATTGGGCACAATCGATGAGCTCAGAAGCAGACAAGATTTCTACATCGGTGACCTGCGTGTGGTGTCCTTCTCCCTCTGACTCTCGCCGATCCAGGCTATATGCACCTGTTACGCGGTCTGGAACCTGATTTGATGGATCGTAGGAGTCGGTTGTACCAATGGGCATGACATGGTCCATGGTAGCTATGGGGTCGCATTGATAGAACATGTGGAATGAGCTAGGAGTGATGCGCCAGCCATGATCAACCCAGTCCACCCAAGCGGTCGAGATCTGGATTCCTCCACCCTGGAATGTAATCGCTGTGTTGATGTCCCTTGGAGCTACTAACATCTCGATCGTTGGTCCGCCTTCATAATCGTCGAACGTGCGGTCATCCTGGAGCCACCTCCTACCTACATATGCAGCCATGGAGAATGGTGCAACTGGACGTGGAAATCGTTTGTTGCTTCCAAGATGCCAGTGCTTGACTCGCCTGCGAGATGCTGAGGCAGATATGGATCGTTGTGAGTCAATGGCACTATGCACATTTGGTGACATGTCTGGCTCGAGTTCAAGGTGCGTCCCAATTGCACGAGGGACCACAGAGTTGCGATTCCGAGATCCAGTCAGTTGTTTGTGTGATTTGAAAAGCTTTGCAAGGTCGGCCTTTCTATCTGCAGGTAGGGCCGTGCCAAGGGAGTCCTCGTCATCACTACTTCCAGCTTCGGAACCATCCTGATGGTCTGGGGATTGATCTCTATTCTGTGCATCGTGTGCAGGGCGTTCGCTATCCTGATTGTCCATGGGACGTTGACATGCGGAGCACGTTGCGCTCACAACAGTCAATTTCCGCAGGAGTTTTAGACATTCCGACTGGTAATGCCCATTCTGAATCGCATTGATGATGTCTTCATTTGGCAGCTCATCTTGTCGCCAATCTTCTCGTGAGGTGTCGAGGAGCATCAAATAGTCGCTACAGCAGAGTTTGATGCGCCCAGCAATCACACGCAACATGTGAATGCGCAGTCTGTGGCCACACTGAACATGAAACGCTGGCAAGTCACCATGCTCGTCTAATCCAGAGGTGAGACATTGCTCAAGCACAGAGCAAGCGATTGGACCGCAGTCCACTCCATTTTGCTCCCAATTCACGGATATCACAGATACATCAGTGACATCCCCCGTCCTCCAGCCATGAATTGCTGCGATTCTCCTCCAATATTCCGGTCCTCTCCACTCGGTCCAGTCATCTTGATCTACTCCACCTACGTCCATTGCATCGTTGGAAATATGGCGACCAAGGACGTGCACATTGCGTCGCTGGTAGTCGAAAATTACGGCAAAGAAATGTTGGGAGTGATGGACTACGAAACCAACAGGGAGCAGAGGACATATTCCATTAGGAGGCAAGAAATTGTTTCTCCTGAAGAGCTCTACTCCTTCATCCTCGAGTTCATTTTCCCTTACTGTATGCAGTCCAATATATCTCATGCGTGATCTGCCAAGCAGCTCATACCACACATGAGATAAATAAAAGTCTGCCACTGTCATGTCAAGCCACTCATGTGACCCAAGGGTTTCCCAGGTGTCTAGAACAGATGTCCAAACAACTGGTCGGGCCATTGCGTGAGCTGTGATAGGGAAGAATAAGTGCGTCATGTTATGTAGGAATAATTTATGAACG
>NW_024539165.1:0-8491 GCF_016647635.1 Suillus subaureus
CCTCTTTCTCTCCTGCCCCCATGAACGTCGCTGGTCCCTCACGACTACGTGGTTCACGTCCGATCCCGGATCCAAGAGAAACAGATAATCATGAGGAAGATCTTACCCGTATGATCGCTGAACTAGGTCTTTCAGATGTCGAGAGATTGCAGCCCTATATGATAACAGAGAGCGTCGAGGAAAGGGGTTTTCTGATCGTGAAGTTGCTTTCAGATTGTTGATGCAGAACGCTCGAGAACTTGCAGAGTTCAATGCTGATCTGGCACTTGCCCAGCGACTTGCCGACGGAAATGAGGAAGCAAATCCTACACCTGGGTAAGGTTCCATATCACGGAATTTACAAATACTAACACCGAGAAGCAGGCCCGCAACAGCAATGCGACAGATGCTGCGCTCCAACGACGTCGGAAAGTACGCTTGCAAGTGTAGCGCTCCCCTAGAGTCCCTGACGAGACTTTTAGAACCAGATCAGAGATACAAATATGGAATCAATTGGTCGACTCCTTTCTTTCGACGCCCATATCGAGTGGTCAGACTACACCAAACCCAGGCCAAGTGCCAACTATCATAGCTAGAGCTCCTCGGTGAGACCTGTTATGATACTGGTGTTACATTTAAATTGAACGTAACATCACAAGCAGGGCAACTGGTCACAATTGTGTGATTTGTCAGGATCCTATTTTTGGAGAGGAAGTTCTGGCACCATGCAATCACTTCTTTGATATCGGCTGCATCACAAATCTATTCCAGTCAGCAATGCGCGACGAACGCCTGTATCCTCCTCGATGTTGTCATCAGAACATTCCGCTCCTGCAAGTTCGGCCTCACTTGACACAGGCATTCCTCTCCGAGTTTGAACTCAAAGCTCAAGAATTTGGGACCCTGAAGCGTGTTTATTGTGTTAAATCGACGTGCAGTCGTTTTCTTGGGCCATTACACGACGGAGATTCCAGCAAGATATTCACATGCCCGTCCCCTAAATGCAAGACGACAACATGTGGAAAATGTCGCGGGAGATACATAAGATCTACCCACTCCTGCACTCCAGATGTAGAGACTCTGGATGTACTCACGCTCAGCCGCGCTTCAGGATGGTCCCGCTGCCCAGGGTGCGCTCAGATGATTGAGCTTAGTGGGGTGTTTCCATATGACTTGCCGATGCAAGACAGAGTTCTGCTATTTATGCAGAGCACTATGGAAGACTTGCAAGTGCCCCAGATGGGACGAGTCTAGGCTGCTCGTTCCTGCAAGGTGAGAGCGTGGGGTGAGTGCTCAGTTGTAGCTGCGGAGCCTGCTCATTATCCCCAAGAGGTATGCAATGTGTGGTTGAACCACCACCCGTTACTGGCCCTATCGATTCCCCTGACCCACGTAAAGCACTGGTTTGGTGTTCTGAAAAGAAGCACGATGAGTACTATTGAAGATTTGAAATAGCCATCAGGGAGTAAATTCTGCAATCAATCTCAAATGTTCTTGTGCTCCTTGATGGAGTCGACTGTGTTGGTGTTGCGAGTCGCAGGTATCACAAGGACGCCCAAAGCGAACCTCGGTCGCGAGCGGAATGACTGTATTCAGAATGTTATACCTATCAAAGTGAACTAATGCTTGTCAGTACGATTAATAAGTAAGTACTTTACTCACCCTCAGTCGTGAGCAGAATGAGTCACTGAGGGTAGAATAGGGACGAAAACCGCTAAGTGTCCTATGGGGCAAACATGTACAACTTGATACTGCTGATGATCGTGATTCTATCGGAATATCGACACGCCAATGTGCAGGAGCTGACATGAGGTACATCACCAGAATCGGAGAGGCTCGGACTATAAACGAGGAACAAGAACGAAGACTTGAGATTGGTGTATTCATACGCTGATTGAGACGGAGAAACAAAGGAGAACGTGTATGAGGCCTGAGGCGTGTAACGAAGAGTGATTATGTATTCAAAAGAAAGGGATGAGTACGTACGAGAGTGACGTCGACAGTCATATCTTGACAGTACATGTTTACAGTTCTATTCTTTTCCTTTCACCCTTTCACATTACGTATCACCATTATCTTGACATACATGTTACAGTTCTATTCACCTCTGACATCACTTATCATATTCACAGAACATTCTATCATACTATCGTACGATTCCCTTTTCTTTTTCTGATTCGCTATTTACTTTCCATCTCCGATTCATTTATTAAAGCTCCGCTTTAATCCCTTTATATATACTCTATTTCTTACGCTTGTACTCTTTAACTTGACCTACGCAGACCAGGGCCTGCAATATACTGCTTAACTTGCACGACTCATACTAGTGTAGTACGCTTTAGACTCTTTGTGACCGTTTAGCCGTTCTCACGAACGCTGAGCGTAACAGTACATAATACATTATAACAGCATCGATAATGACTGCAAGAGCAGATGGGCATACACCGCCTTCTCATCCGATCTGAGCAATAATCTGGTGTGTAATCATGGTAGTATGCTTGACTATTGTAAGACAGGACAGCATATGATACATATGATAGAATAATAATAAAGAAAGTCCAGGGTATTGTTCTGTGCAGGTACTACTGTCAATGTATGGATAAAAACATATCATAAAATACAGTTACAATATCTCTGGCGTCCTGACGTCCATCATGTCATGAACAGCAGTCAGGTCCCTGACTTGTGCGTTGATATTGTGATCTGACACCACCCTCTTATACTCCCCACCGCGCTGCTGCGCTAGCAGGAGTGCGCCAAAAGGCTGACCAAGGCGAACAATCAAGCTCAATGCTCGCGAGCGAGGCTCTGAATCAACTGGCTCTTTGTCTCCAGAAGACCCGCCGAACGATTCGTCTGAAGAGGATTCTGGTTCGGACCCACCGTTCACGCTCTGCGCATCGTCTGCAAGGTCAGGCAGCTCGAGATCATAACGATTCCACGGACGGACGAGCAAGTATGGCTGCCGAGTAGACTTTGAATGCGAGAATGGAACCAATTTGTCTTCTGTGGTAATCAACAGGTCTTGAAGCCCGTCTGCCTTGATTTCATAAGTGAGGCGTGTCACCTGTTCTTGACTACGTCTCCGTCTGACTTCTGTGACAGGAAATGCAATACAAGGCAGGTGCAGCCTGCGGTTTGCGAAACGAGGAGCGGTGAGGTTGCCAAGCGGGAATACAGTGACGAAGCAGCTTCATAACAATTAACATCCTGCAGCGACAAGACCGATGTCTGTATCTGATCTTCAGATAGAGATGGCGATGAGGATGGGCGGAGGTGTGTATGCGACAATGTCAGCCGGAAGACAGCTGTTTGAACTCGGAAGATTTTCCGACCCAGTCCAGGACAGAAATGTCGCCCGACTGAGCCACAATTTCCTGTAAGAGCCGACCGAGCGCATTTTGTTTCGTCTCGCCGTAGATGACAGGTAGGGTGGACACCAAAATGCCAAACAATGAGTATTCGACGTCTTCCTGCAAATGGTCGTGACACGCGTCGACGCCCACCGAGCTTCTCTCGCGCACCCGACATGCCCGGACGGAAGGCGACGAGGGCCTGTGAATTTATGCCAGTCGAATTCTCCAACTCCTGCATGATAGTGACAGACTCTTTATGGTTGGGAGAGCGGTCTTTGAGATATAAAGTCCAATCTGCTTGGTAGAAGAGAACGACGTTAGGAGCGAGGAACTCCTGAACAGTCCATCCTCGCATGTTCCAGGCGCTGTCTGCAAGCGCGCCGGACTTCGACAAGGGCGGGACATCCGACAAGTAGACGATCGTAAGGGCCGAGTTGCGATACCAGACAAACATGGAGTTGACGGATCGCTGGACCTCGGAATTGTTATGCTGGTCGATGCAACACGTATCGCTCCAGGCCCAAAGATACCCCTTATCACGAGTAATCTTGCAGAATGTCTGCAATTTCACCATGGTCCCGACTGAATCCAAATCATACACGACCTTGTCCTCAATGTCGTGTAACAGGGGCTCCTCGTTCTCCCACCTGTGTGATAGCATGACCCAACGGAAGTACTTCTCCACTACTTTTTCGATGGACTCAGTTTGAAGTCGCGGACGCTTTATCGATGAAGACAAAAGCTCTTTGTATTCGTGCTCGTCTGAAGGAATTTGTCTGTGTCTGTCGATCACATAAACGCCCAGTGGAAGTGTGACTAGACGAAGTGGGGTACTGCTGTCCAGGTAAGATTGAACAGTCCTTTTAATAGCATCTTCGACTTCAGTTGGATTGCCATACTGTTGGCGCAGCTCTAGGGAAAGACTTAATTTTCACGTCGATACCAAATATTTAGTACTTACTTTTTATCTGCGGGTCAGATGCGTCCTCCAACTTAAAGAGCATGATTTTGAAGGCCATGACTGCTTCATCATAGCGTTGTGCTTCGTGAAGTGCTGCATGCTTTAATTCGTACCCAATATATGACGAAGGATTGAATTCAATGACCTAAGGATCGACACAATCAGCATAATTGCTTGACACGTCATGGATATCATCCGCACCTTTTCCGCGTCATGAAGAGCTTCCGCATGTAAGTTTAGTCCCAGCTTCGCCCGACTGCGATATGCAAAGAGGGAGTGGTTTGAGGAATCTAGCGCGATCGCTGCCGAATAGAGTTTTTACAGCAACCTCATAATTACTCGCAGAAACAGCCTCGTGTGCCTTTTCGATACAGCGTGCGATGCAGTCTTGCTTGAAGGCTAATGGACGCCACTATGAGTGTCAATGATCGGTTGTCTGATACCCTGAAATAATTACCGGTAGACCAATCAAGTAAACTGTCCTTCGCAATATCATCAATCATGCTTATCATGGATTGATGAGATTCGACTGCTTCGATCAGTCGACCGGCGTGGAGGAACGCATCACACCGTCTTTCATTGACAGTTCGCCACAACGACTCCAAGTCCCAGCCGAATAGCTATTCAGCGCACATGATCAATTCGTGGAAGTGACCTCTGCAACTTTGTAAGGACGCACTAATGTGAATATCTTCAATCTAGGTTCCAAATGTGCTGTGTGCAAGAACAATCTGGTTACAGTGGCAATACTGGCCGTGAGTTTATCAGCAGCTTCGTTGTAGCGTCCATCATGGAAGTCGATTATTGCAAGCTGTACACGTAGATATGACTGGGGAGGTTATGTTAAACCGAGAAAATTCGTGAGATTTAATACGAAGCTCACATCGACAACCCTGCAAGGAAGTGTATCTAATTGTTGACAAACGGTGGCAAGGTTTTGAACTCGCCGCATTGCCTCGTCTTGGTGACCAGCATTGAAAAGCGCAACAGCCTGCACAACATGATGAGATTGAATTCTTAGTATGAAAGACTATTGAAGACAGTGCTGAGAGTGACATACCTTGATTAACAGTAAAAGATCGTTGGTCATTGGATCACGATTTGAAAACACGAAAGCGAGATCAAAGCTTCCATGGCATCCCAAAGCTGCTCGCTGCCGCATAGGGCAATGCCCTTGGAAATGTAGCCCATTAACGAGGGTCGAATGGAAATGGACTATGTCACAAGTTAATCTGTGTTCAGCGAATCGTGATATGCACAGCGCCCTACCTTGACCGCGTCCTGAAGTGCATTATCCCAATCGAAAATTCGTGCCTTCGCAATCGAGCGATTGGCGTAGGAGTCAGAATGGTTTCCGTCGTCATCAATCTCTTGGATCAGTAGCTCTTGAGATGTATGAAAGTATCCTGCATTGCGAGCCGTCGTGTTTATAGCAAGGAACTATGTGTATCATGGTCATATTCGTGTCAAGTAGACGTATCGAAAGCAAAACAGCTCACGTCGAATGAATATCTAGATTTACTGCTAGAGGCTTCGGGAGTTTGTGAATTGATTGTGCTGCTGCCATTGAAAGGCTAAACGTCGAACGATGTGAGTGAATGGACAAGCGGACGGATAGTAACTGGTGAGGACATACCTGGATATCACTGCGAACAAAATCGCTTAAATTTGACAGAGTACTCTGATAAGTTGAGTTAGACTCCACAGACGCACCGAGAGAAAAGGCGGGAATAAATGCTCACAAAAGATCGATCAGGAGGTCGCCTCAGTTGCTCTACCTCATCCTGCGACCTCTTCTCTGCCTCGTGTTGCTTGAGTATGTTCTTCAAGGACCAGAACCAAACCCTCCCTTGATTATCTCCACTGACGAGCCATTTTCCATCCGGAGAAATCGCAACACATAAAAGCCCGGCGGAGTGTTCAATCGCCTGTCCTATGCTTTGGTGGGTCTTTGTGTCCCATAGCCGCACAGTCTTGTCGTCCGAGGCAGCGGCAATGAATGAGCTATCAGGAGAGATGGCGAGCGAGCGTACCCAGTCAGTATGACCGGTGCAAGTTAAACCATTTTGGCCTCCATTGGACGAATTCCAGAACTTGACTGTTCCATATGATGCAGAGACAAGTTGCTGGCCGTCAGACGACCACACAACGCTTCGAACCGGATTTTTGTGAGCGTTAATCTCGAAAAGAATCTCGGCATTAGCCGCCTGCCAAACTCGGATGGTGCAGTCCGATGATCCTGATGCTAATTTTAGGCCATCTGGGCTAAACGCCACGCTCCATACCGAACCACGATGACCGTCCAGCGTTGTGATGACCGTACCAGCATCAGCGTTCCATACAATAACTGTGCAATCTTGCGACCCGCTGGCGAGTCTCTTTCCATCGGGGAGAAACACACAGACTCTACCAGTGTGTATGCTTCACCAGCGGTCAAATACCATCTGCTTGCTTTCGACGTCCCAGATGATGATCCTCTTGTCCCTTCCCCCACTGGCAATTCTCCTGTCGTCCGGGGATACGGCGCCTGATCGCACCCAGTCCCTGTGTCCCTTCGAATGGCCTTCCTACCAATACTCCTTTCTGCACGTCCCAAATTCGCAAGGTTGTATCGTCTGAACAAGTGACGACCCGTCGACTGTCTCTGAAGAATGCAACTGCCTTCACTTCGCCCATGTGCCCTCGTATCGTCCGCCCCGCTGCGGCTCGCCCTCTCACAGTCAGATACACATTTCTTGCTGCATCAACCACTGTTGACATGCCGTGTTGGCTAGACGAGGAGACAGACGGTAAGCAGGATTTTTTTCGGGATATGGTTACCTTGCGTGTATAATATGTGGGTGTATTTCTGCTCATGTAACCCGACTCGAAGGCAGTTGTCCAAGTTCTAGCAATTTTTAGCTTCCTACCACACCGCGGCTGCAGTGCTAATTGCAGCGCAAAGTCATTAGTTATCACTGCCACTCATGTTACCGCCTCCGCTAGGTGCTCGTCACACCCCTTGATTCTTCACATGCGTCTTGTTATTTGGTGTAATACACGCTTCCTGCATTCAGATATCATTATCATTTGTAAGGCACTATATGCACCGAGATCAAAGATGGCTAACGGGCGATGACTAGGCGCCCGCATCCTCACATGTGGCTGCTGGGGTCAGGGGTCTTGTTTGCAAGCCAAAACGTGAGTCGGAATACTGAGAACTTCATTGACGTTTTCAGTGCAATGCTCGGAGTATGCTGTAAAGGCGGACTTGCGGTGGAGTATCAATCACGTACCCGCCTGGCACATGATTTTGCAACCGAGGTGACAGATTGGCCACAGGTTCTGGGCGGCGACCGAGTACAAGGCGACCATGCATGTAACGGTCCGGTGTGTACTGAAGTGGTGTGTGCCTGCTGCGAACGTGGTAACCTCGGCACTGAATGTACCTGGATCCTGTTCAAAGTTCCCATAACCTCAAATTCCATGCGGACAGTTTCCAGATAACCATGAAGCAGAGCCTGCCTGAAGTCCCAAATATCAGAGGGACATTTATGCAATACCTACTACGATATATTCAGATAGATGTGATCTCGAGGATGCACAAGTAGATCCTACAATCAGGGTGGTTTGTTGTAAGGCAGCATACCATACAAAATGTCTAGAGGGATTATTCGATGTAGGTGCTGTCAAAGTGTGAATGAAAACGTATCAAAGAACTAGGCCCGTTCATACAGCTACAATATCTCTAAAATCCTGACGTCCATCATGTGATGTATAGCAGCCATGTCCTTGACCCGTGCGATGATGTTGTGATCCGAAGCAATCCTCTTGTACTCCCCACCACGCTGCTGCGCCAGTAAAAGCCAAAAGGCTGTCCAAGCCGAACGACCAACTTCAACGCTTGCGAGTGAGACTCTGTATTAACTTGTTCATCTTCTTCAGAATACCCACTGATCGATTCCTCTGACGGGGATTCGGGATCAGACCAATCATCCACGCTCTGCGCATCATCGGCAAAATCAGGCAGCCCAAGGTCATGACGATTCCACGGGCGGACAATCAAGAACGTCTGCCGAGTGGGCCGTGCCGGCGAGAACTGAGTCAGCTTGTCTTCTGTGGTGATTAGCAGGTCGTCAAGCCCATCCGCCTTGACACTATAAGTAAGACATGTCGTTCGGTCTTGACCACGGCTCCGTCTGATTGCTGTGACAGG